>NW_023458559.1:32559646-32625262 GCF_013731165.1 Rhagoletis pomonella
AGAAAAATGACCCATTTACATTTGTATGAAAATCTATAAAATGTAGAGTTGTTTGGAGACTTGTTCGAAAAATTGGAAATCATTTCCATTTTTGTGCTTAAGAGGTGTAGAAAAAATATGATAAAATTGTAACAGGCCGATGTCTTAACATTATAGATATTAAAGATTTTTTTATTTATGTAAAATAGGTCTTTTTTTATCTATGGCAACAGTTTTTTCTTCAGGAACTGTTTCTTGTTGGTTTATTAGAACTGGAGAGTTTAGAGATTTTTTGAATTAATAGAGAAAAGGTTACACTTTTGGCAACAGTATATTCTTCATGCACAATTTTTTCTGCACATAATTTTGTAAAGTGGACAGTTAAAAAAAACTTGAAAATGCAACTGATCTAAGTAGTAGCTCTCATGAAAAACAAATTTTCTTTTTCTGAAAATAAAATAAAACGCTTGTATATTTATTTCTTCAAGAAAATTTACAACAACGGCAAAGTACTTTTTCAAATGGCAGCAATAATGAAAATTTTTGTTTTAGATTTTTGTTGAGGGCTGGATACCAAGCTTTAACACGAACTGATTTTAAGGTCTAAAAAAGGGTTCACAGCTTGAGTGTGTCTTGCATGGATGATCTTTTTCATAATTAGGACACGAATCAATTGAAACTTATTTTGAATAAGGCATATAAGGCGTGAACTCTGGGAAAACTGTCACTAAATATACATATTTTTCTTAATAATTAGCTTCTTAGCCATCCTGAAGCTCCGATTTGGCTAAGAATTTAGTCTGGAGGACGCTGTATTTTTCTTGCAAGTGAACTTCGTTTCTCAAAATATGACGTTCTTCAACCAAATTCCGAGGTAGGGCGTTTTTGAAAATTTTTCTAAGAAAGTGCGTTTTCGAACCGGCAGCCGAGATAGGTCGACCTTCCACTCAGCCATCGTTATACATACTTTACGACTTTATTACCCTAAATTTTCTCATCTTAGTATCTGGCAAAAATATTGTTTATTATTAAATTTATGTAGACAGTGAAAATCAGGCTGTGATAAAAAACAAATTTCAAAAGTCATTTTTAACAAAGACTATTTTACGCATATTATGCCTTGACTTTGAAAGTTTGTATCATCTTTAAGAAGCTCACCACATCATATTTAGGAAAAGCTAAATTTCGCAAAATCCTCAAAATCCACTCACAAGCATTCTCGTAATTCTACTGACTCAGCTTCTTAGTCCAGTTAAAAGCCACTTGCGTGTAAGTGAAAGCATACATGGCATAACATTTTTGCCCACCACAACTAAATTCCCACAAGATGAGAAAAAATTCGTCCTCTCTAATATTTTTTTCTTGCTTTCCTCTTGACTTTTCGCACTCAACTTTTCTCACTTTCTTTTGAGGTTTAGACGCTGTGGTTTTTTTTTTATAAAAACAAACTTTAAGTACACTTGATAGCGAAAGAGTAAAAAACAAGAATGAACGAAAATTCGAAAAAAAAGAAAATCTGCTAAAAAAATGAAGCTACGCACAACAGTGGTGGCTGGCGCCTTTTTCCTCGCCACCAGCTTAGCCTTGGCGTTTCTAAATCCCCACACATATACATACATATGTACACACATGCACGCAAGAGTTTTCTAATAAAAGCGGCAAAAGTGAGAACATTGCATTGACGCGTTCTGACAGCTGGTGTTAAATGTCACTGCTCAGCACTTTCTAAAAGCTATTCAACTATGAAGATGTACAAAAAACCGTGTATATTGATGTTAATGTTTGGTTGTGTGTGCAGGCATGTGTAGAAATGCGTCGTCTGGAGTACAATGCGCTTGAGTTTGGAAATGTTTACGCTTTTAAGTATTTCAGTTAAAGGAAATTTCGTGCATGTGCATTCGAAATTTTTATACCTTTCATGAATATGAAATGGTATTATAAATATGTTCCGATAATTGGTAAGTACGAAAAGAGGGAAAAATGAATGAAAATATCTGCTCAGGCGGCTCTTCGATGTTTTGAGAAAAACTGAAGTCTTCATTTTTCACTCAATTTGATAACTTTTTTTTTAATGAAAGCTAATAAAATTTGCGAGCGATCAGTTAAGCCCGATTTTTGAATTCTTGTTTGTTTGTATTGAATTTATTTAGAAAAGTTGAAGAAAATCGATTCTCCCGTTCCAGTTAATGAATGTTTTATAACACAAACTAGTTGAAAACAATTTTAGGGTTCATCCAAAATGAAAAAAAAAATCACAAGAAAAATTTGAAATGTTATATAAATAATTTTCACCAAAAAAAAATTTTGAGGCTCTAGAAAAATGTTGGGTATGTAGTTTTATAGATCATTAAATTTTAGCATAATAAAGTGTAATTTTCAGGTGGCTAAGAGGTCGCGTTAATTTTTAATATTTTTTTTCGCTAACATTTCGAGCACATCTGCATGCTAAATGGGAACTAAAAGCGTTTGTTATATTATTAATGATGTATAAAACTGCATACCCAAAATTTTTATAAAAACAAAAAAAAATATTTTGGTGAAGATTTTTTTATAGCATTTCAAATATTTTATTTCTTTATTTTTTTATTTTTAGTTTTGAGAGAACCCTACAATTGTTTTCAACTATAGTTTATTATGTAACATTTATTAACTGGAACAGGAGAATAAATTTTTTTCAGAACTGCTACTTTTTCTGCACTTTGCACTAAAAAATTTAACGCAAACAAACAAAAACTCAAAAATCGTTCTCAACTGGTCTCATGCAAATTTTATTAGCTTTCATTTAAAAGGAAAGTAATCAAATTGAAGTAAAAATGAAGGCTCCAGTGAATTGTGAAGATAAAATGCCAATTTTGAACCACTGTGCACTCTAACTACACAGAGATCCTTGTTATGAGGTATAAAGTCGAAGCCTCTTCAGTCGAGTGGTTCTTTCCATCAAGTAAATTGGCTACATTTCTATACCTGTACCAGAATTTATATGTACTTAAGTTCGAATTCGCCTCCAATGCTTCTATAAATAAACCTAGCATTCACATGTAGGGCTGCAATACATTACTCAGTTAATCTTTAGCTCTAGTCTTGGAAACTTAACTAAATTGATAATCAGAAAAATATGTATTTTCCTTGAACGTCGATCATTTGACTTAGTCATCCAAAATTGCATTTGTTATAGTCAGATCAATCATAGTACTTGCCTAATACCCTAAAATGTCTTAATTTTGATTTCATTTATACTTGGATATAATTTCTTTCCAAAAAATTAGATGTCTTTGCAAAATTGCTTCTATGTTGCCTTATCAGAATTTTCAGTTTCATTTACTTTCTGGTGCCCTAAATTTCTTGTTCAAGTTCTAAACCAGCAAAAGCCAAAAACAGCCTCAACTACAAGGTGAACAGACGCTACTTCAAAATGCCATAAATGACCTCAATTTAAAATGAGTGCCAAATAAAAATACGAGTATATTCGTGGCCACAACAACGACATACCCAATTGGCCAGCTGCATGCAACACCGGCCACATTAGAAAAAATATAAACAAACACCTCATAAACTTTTGCTCTAATAACAACAATAATGACCGCTTATTTGTTTTTCTTTTCGTTTACCTCATTGAGCTCAAAAAATATTTGGAATTTTGCAAATGAACAGCGAGCAAATGGAGAAGATTAAAGCGATTTATTTTGAAACAAAACACTCAAAGTAGATTAGAGATAATGTTGAGATAGCAAATGAGCTGACTAATGTGCTGAGCGAAGAGGAATGTCGAGTAGGAGAAAAACGAACAGTCGAGAGTAGATTATAAGAAGGCAGACATGTCTATGCGGAAAACTGCTTGAGAAATATAAAGAATTTCAACCAAGGTGTGGTAGACCAAAAACTCACTTATTAAATAAAGCAATGATGGAAACAGCAGGATGAGGGTACCACAATATAGACGACGCTGAACGTTTGTGATAGATTCGCAGACTAGGGTTTTGCTGCGGTCTACTTTTCGGGGATAATACCACCGTGCCACCCTTTGATATATAGCATCTTGTTGTGTACTGCCGGAAAAATATTATTAGTGATCTATAAAATGTAATGCCAAAGCTCACAGTGTAGAGTTAGGCATCACAGACATGAGCAGGATGGGTGAATTTCATTATACGAAACCAGGAGGAGCAAAAGCCAGGGAAAGCATTCTAAAGTAGCTAGAAGGAAACAGACCGACGCAAATTTAGCAAGTTGCTAAGAAACAAACCTTTTAGCCCTAAGGAAAATAATTTAAAATTTACAAAACTGAATTTCGCTAATTCTGACACTTTTAAATTTCGTTGTCCCGTAATAAATAAAGAAGGGTAAATTTAGAACAGGCTAGTGGTCGTGGGAACTCTCAGCGTTTACAAAGGGGATGTGCAGGCTTTCTCAATATAATTGCACTTGGTGCTAAAATGAGTACTGATCTAGTCAGATGAAGTACAGTAAGATATTAGGAAGGCCAAAAGGTGTTACCTCAGAACCGATTGTGAGAGTGTCGCTTCGACATGCCACTTCGATTCAATAAAAGCCGGCCCTACTGTCAGAGACAGTCAATCACTATCGCACCTTTCTGAGGTATGGACGAGAGCGTGAGTAAGTTTCATTCTGATAAGCGTAAGTACTTTCTTCCCTAAGCATTCAGACCGATAAGTCTAAGCTTTGTTAAGGCTGGTTTTCACTATGGCGAATTCAATGACATTTTGCCTCAAATAAGTGAAAACACATTGTCAAGTGGGACTAAACATCGTTTTATCGATTGATTTATATCAGAGTGGATCCTCACAAGCTATTGATTTGGCTAACAGTTAATTTTTTGCCCATATATAATCGGTAAAGGCATTTAAAAAGGGAGTAACTCTTACCGATATGAGAAATATAAATTCAAGTGATTTCGTGGTCTATACCACCACACCGCAGTAAATTTTCGTGGTCTAATCGCGTACTCCAAACTTGTGCAATTTTGTTCATTACTAAGCTCACATTTTACAATCCTTAGCCACGAGAAAATAAATAAATTATCCAGTGACCATTTAGTAAGAAAGTGCCCACTGCGGTCTAAGTGATTATTAAAAAAATAAGTAAGTCATGGACAATTTAACTAGAATTTGCCTGGCAGTCAGCACTCGGCACGCATTCCCATTCCCGCATATGGTCCAACATAAACAAATATTTGTTCAAGTATGCACACATCTGTTCAAATTAATGCTGACCGTAAACAAATTATGCGTCACTCATTCGCTAGAATATACTCTGCAGACTCATTGGCTGGACAATAGAAAATAAACACGGCACGCTGGACAGCCGGAGAGCCAAATAGGCCCAAAAGCATGAACAGCGCATAAATAGATTTGTATGTATAATATTAACATACATACATACTTCAAATATACAAATCAGCGGGAGTTTTGAAGAGCGACCTAGACGAATTGTGAACGCTTGGCGGTTAGTAGTAAAATTTTTTAATATCGCAAGCTCATCAGCAGGGGTCAGCAAAAATATCAGAAGAAAAAAATTTTATGAAGTGAGTAAGTGTAGTCACTACTACAATGTCTACTTGCACAGCTAAAATCTCGTTCGAAAATTAGTATTACCGCTTGAGATCACAATTCACTCATCGGCAATTGTTTGTTTTACATGCCACACTTTGATGTGTCTTATGTCACTCATACGCCATGTAGACGTATATGTAGATAAATTAGCTATCGGATTGTAAGCGAAGCAGCATGCGGGGGCTTGGCGTCGCTGTCACTCAATATTGATTTGCTGTCTTTTTAATTTGGCTGCCATTCGATGAGATTACCTTTTGCAATGGCTCGTAGATGGGTGTGCAATCATGTGAGTATGCATATATATGTACATACAGTGACGAACAAAATTATTTGAACGGTGAATTTTTCAAAATATATGCAATGTTTTTTATTCTAATTTATTTTCGATATTGTTTATAAAAATAAAGTTCAGACAACACCAAAAAGCAAAAAAAATAAAATCTCTTAACTTTGCGCAAAACTCAGCAAAATTCAGTAAATTTGCATACTAGTTTCCACTTTCTATTTTTTTAGATTCCTTAGAAAAATTCTAAGTATGTAGTTTTATAGCCAATTCAATTTTAATATAACGAACTGCAAGTATGAAGTTATAGAAAATCCTGTTGATTTTTAGCAATTTTTTTCACGCAGGTTCTTCCATACAAAGTATGTTCGATAATTATTTTTTTGTATGGAGAACATGGGCAACACCTTCCACAAAAATAATTTCCAAAACTAGTATCCATATTTATTGCATTTTCCTGAGATCTGCGCAAATTCGAGAGATTTTATTTTTATGTTTTTTGGGGTAGTATGAACTTTATCTTGATAAAAAAAAAATTTCGAAAATAATTTAGAATAAATAACGTTGCATCTATTTCGAAAAATTCACAGTGCCAATACTTTTGTTCATCTCGGTACATACATACGTACATATGTGCATAGAAATAAATCATAAAAAATTTATTGAATCTGAAACTGAAACTTAAATCGCTGAGCATTTTATTCCACTCACTTTATAGCAAACATTTGCATTTAAGTAGTCGAAAATAATGCGCTATGAATTTGGGTTCAGTGAACTGCAAATAAAGGAAAGATCAATAGAAATACATACACATAAGCACACACATACAAAACCCACACAATCAAATATTCACATATTCAAATAACCATTCAATTGCAATAAAAGCGTCGAAAATAATTGAATAGCTTTGCGAATTTGTTCCAAAACTTGGTCAATTGCATTTATAAAGCAATCGCCGCAAAGTTTATTTCAATGAAGTTTGTCTATGGTTGGCGTGCCAAGTAGCTAGCGGAGGGTTGTGTGTGTGTGTGTGTGTGTGTGCATATGTCTGTATGCGACGTAACCACAAGTTCAAATTGCTATGCGCTCACGTAAAAACGAGATATATTTTTTTTTCTGACGGCATCTATAAATTGTGTCGGCGCTAAAGTTGTTAAACTGCTACGAATTTGTGGTTTTGCTAAGTTGGCTGTTCTGTTTTTGCGGTGAAGTTTCGTCGCGGAAATTGATTTTTGGTGTTGTTTGCGGTTTTATTACATTTATGTTTCCGTAGGCGAGAAATGAGAAATGAACGTAATTGAATATTTTATTAGGGGCCTTATTGCTTACTTTGATCTCCTCTACGGGGTTTGGCAAGTTAAAGTTCTAGCTTGCATATATAATTTTGCAATACGTTTTTTTAAAGGCTTTGAAAATTTAAGCTGCCTAACCAAATGAGTTTAAGTGAGAGAGGAAAATATTTTCGATTCGAGTCTGATTACGCTGCATTAGGTTGGTCGACTACTTTCTCAAAATGATACTACAAAGTCCACAGCTCTCGATCTTTCACCTTTTCCCAAATATAGAAAGAAGTGATAATAGTATTTTTATTGTAGGTTTGGGAAGGTTAGGAGGGCGTCTCTGGAATAATAAATAAATTTCACTCGGGGTAGTGTTCTCCAATGTGAGTGCAACAGTTCCACCTCCGCTATCTTTCCCGCACTGTTGAAGAAACAAGAACCCCATTGTTTGAAGCTCTTCGTCTGTAGACCTGAACATCTACACAGAAAGTGATTAATTTACTCTTCCTCATCCTCTTCCACGGCAGCTTATGCAGAGCGTACTTATTTTTATTCGCCATCGTTTGAAGCATTTCTTGCTATAGCACAGTGTCCTGTGATGACACCGGTCATAACTCTTACTGCAGACCTATTGAGCTTCAGTACGTCGTTCGTCTTTTTCCTACTAAGCCGCAGCCATAATAATCTTGTGATCTCACAGTCTCCTCGTTTGTTCATCAATTTTCTTAACGTAATCACTAAGCGGTGGTAGTAAGGAGCTATCCACTTCTACTATTGTTATCTCTGAGCCACATCTGGCTACCTCATCAACCGACTCATTCCCTTTAATACCGCTATGTTTGGGGATCCAGCATGGAGTGACGTTGATGTGGCTCGTAGTGCGAAATTTCCATACAATTCCCGATTGTACTATTTAAGATCCTATTGCCTTGCCTAAGTAAAAAACTAGCTGCCCTCTCTATAGTGTATATATCTACTTGGAAGACCCTGCAATCGTTCGGTATACTTAAGGATCGGTTGATCTGCAGGTCGTTCGATTGGAGACCGCCTCCGATTCCTTGACCCACTTTTGAACCATCAGTGTAGATGGATATTCAGCAGTACTGCATCACATTCTTTTCCGGCGGGGAACCTAATAGATACCTTAGTATTGAAGTCCCAAACTTCAGCTTTAATTCCATTGAGCCGACTCCGTTTTATTTCATTCAGAATTGCTGTATTCCCGAATTTGGTTGCCTTCCTCGTATTGGCTTCTCGGAGTCTTTGCGGCCCTACCACGGGTGAATCAATGCAGCGGTTGCTGGTAGAATACCGTGTTATGCCCATCTTGAGGTGCGCTACTTACTGCCCCGGATATGCCAAGGCATGCGGGTATTTGCTTTTTTCCTATTATACTCTTTGTCTAGAGTCTTCCAACGTTGCAGCTGGTCTGATGACTGAGGTGTACATCCCATTAGTGACATTGGTGATAGTCCTCATTCCTTTCGAAATGACCTTTTGCACGTCTGCTGCTATATATTTATTTTCTCCCTCCTCTGAATTATTTTTCCAACTAAACTTGTAGTCCAGAAATATTCTGAGTAATTTTGCCTCGGAGGAGAGATTCGAAGTAGTTTCCCCTAATTTCTACAGAGAAAAAGTGAGTAATTTGATTTTCCTTGTAAACAATACCAGTTCTGTTTTGAGAGGTTAATCACCAATCCATTCTGGTTAGCCCACTTGGGCTGGCACCTAGTGCACCCTGTCTCTTAACTGTCATTTACCAATTGCCAGTGGCCTTTTGAATAAATTGTGTCTGAGCGCTTGCACTTGGTCTCTAAAAGAAAGAACTGAGCGATACTCACATCTCGAGTAAAATTATTAAAAAAAGAGAAAGCTACGAGTATTCTGCGCAATATGGCCCTGTATCACGATTGAGAGAAATAGAGATTGCGCCAATCGCGGTACCGCTAATCCACTCTTTGTGATTTTGATAGCATCAGCTGTGTGCGTGACGTCATCTTGGTGCAATTGTTGATTGTGAGCATACGAAAAAACCAAATAACAATTTTAATGTTTGTGCGTTAATATTTCTGCGTGGTTTTAAACAATTATTGAGACATTACAAAGCAAAATGAAGTGTGCCGTGGCAAAGTGTAATACTTAGTGAAAACAAAAGGAAAAGCGTGCGATATAAGTTTTTTTTCGTTTCCTACGGACGCAAATCTGTCGAAGAAGTGGAAGCAGTTCTGCCGGCGAGGAGATGCATTAAACACCAAATTGAGCTATGTAAATAGATACATGAACTTCACTACCTACTTATTTTTGTTAGTACCTGATTCTTTTTAGTGCTAGTATGAGGTAATGCACCAGTGGATAAGGTCGCCAGGCGCTAATTCAAGCGGCATCTTACCGCGCTGTTACATACCTGATACAAAACAATGCCCAAATTATTATACATTTAAAAGTTCAGCTTAAATTATGTTTTACTTAGATAGAATATTTCTTTCAAAAGATGCCACACTCATGCATCCTCTCGGAGATGGTACAAAAGTCGTCAAATCAAAGCTGTTGAGTCAACAGCTGTGGAATTTATGGTGGTTGGCTACCGTCCACAAATATAAATATGCACTCTGCATGGCATTTTACAATGTATGCTTTAGGTCGAGTCCAAAAACTCACTTTTCTGCACACCTTCCTTTTGGTCTACATGAAATTGCAAACACTGTTAATACATCAATTTTTTCATGTGCTCGTACTTACCTAAAGGGCTACATGTCCAAAATTATTGCTACGTGTTCCTAGTTAATCAATATTTGTATATTTATTGATTCCTGCGAAATTGGGCAATGAATTATTAAAATTAACACATTTTTCTGCATTGTTTACATATTTTTATTTGCGTTTTAGCATTTCTCTCTCGCAATTGCACCAAGATGACATCACGCAAAAATTACGCTCGAAAATCTTCTCTCATTGGCGCAATCTTGTATTCTATCATTCTTGGCCCTGTATTATTGAATGACGAAGAGGCCGCGCGGTGTTGCATTTCTGCTGTCAGAAACGTCGTATTAGTGGTGCGTGAAAAGAGGTTTTGAGTGCTATGAGTATCTTTACCACATTTTGAGCAGTTTATTTGCTTTTTTGCCGAGTAAGATAGCTGCCAAGGCAGTGGCACCATTCAGAATGTAACTATACTGGATTGAATTTGGATCTCTCTGGGCAGTTAGGCTTCCTCAATCTCGTTGGGTGGATCATTTTTAAGCAAACAGCTGTTTGAGGATTTCCCGTTTAGGTAGCATGATTTTGTGTCAGCATCCAGTTTTCGTCGTTTAAGTTATGCTTAGACGATAAGCGAAAGCAACATATGTATGTATAGAAGCACTTTTCCCATCGTATGTCGCTTCGATCAGCCGATTACAGATTCCGGAACGGTGCGCTAAAGGGAAAAGTGGCTATCAAGCATAACTACCAGAATCTTGCAATGGTTTTACGTCGGTATGTTTTGCGCAAGGCTGTCACTATTCTAGTACGTTGCCACGTCGTCTGCAAAGCTGACTAAATTCAGACCAGATGGTGGCTTTGGAAGCATGACTAATTAAAGGTTAAAGCAGTTGTGGAAAGTTAGCCTATACTACACTTCTAAATTCCCGCTGCCATGATCTCTTTTTCGAGAAACTCATTTTTACCACAGAAATTTCCTTAATAATCTATAATCTAAATCTCAAGTTTTTCTTGAGCACCATTATACCGACAAATACAGTGGTTTGCAGTACTTAAAAAGTCCAAATCACTAATGAACTAACTATTACTACCTCAGCTTTCCTTCTCAAATCGCCATATTCGACCTGAATGAACCTGCAGCGCTTAAAGCACAATTATGTCTCTATCCTATGCTCAAGGGCAAATACTCTCGAAAGTTTTGAGAAATATCGTATAACTTCCACGAATTCCATGATTGATTGGCATCTTCTCTGTTCGCTTCATCGTTGGTCATTCGAGCTCACTAACTACCACAGCTGCAGCGGTGCAGCGATGCAGCCAAGCAGTTAAGCATCCAATCAGTTGAAATATGCACTTAAAAGCTATTCAGTCAATGCACTTCGAAAGCATCAGCAATACTACCAACACCAATGAATTCAAATCCAGTCAAGTATATACTTAGCACACAACAAAAACAACAGCAATTGCCGGCATGCTGTGAGAGTTATTTGCAGAAGTAGATATGTAGATTTGTATGTTTTGAACAGTAGTATGAAGATTTGTATGGCGAACAGAAATGTACATATAACTATGTGTATATAAAATACATATGTACATTAGACTGCATCACTCCCCATACAAAAAAAAATCGGTACTGTTTTTCCGTTGGAATTATAAAATCTATTATATTTTAAGACGTCCACCAAAATATTTCGGAAAAAATATTTAGAATTAAGCGAGCTGGACCGATTTGAAACTACCTCCAAAATGGAGTTTTTTTATGAATAAAATTAGTTTCTTAAAGATGTTTTTTGAAAAAACCCCCTCCAATGACAAAACGGTTTAAGCTTAAAAAATATATATAAAAATTAAAAAAATTTTGAACGGAATCATATTAATGAGATTTTTGATGCTGTTTTTTAACTCTTTTCAAAGATTGGTATAAGAAAAACTTGAATAACTGAACCCAAGCTCTTCCGATTTAGACTTGTGAGGTATCATTGGAAAGGTATTTCCTCACCCTTTTTATTTCTTTGCTAACAACTCATTAAAATAATGAAAGAGAAAGGTAGGATGAACGAACATCATTCAAAGTTAAATTAAGATGTCTTGGTATTCGACAAAAAAAAAAAGGGACACGAATGACTTTTTTTGGGCATGAATAAAAATAGTGGGAAAATACCTTTCTAACGAGATCCCACAAGTATAAAACAGAATAGTTTTGGCCCAGTTATTTAAGTTTTTCGTAAATCAATCTTTGAAAAAAAAGTAAAAAACAGCATCAAAAATCTCATTACTGCGATTCCGTTGAAAAGATCTTTAAATATTTTTATGCAGATTTTTTAAGCCTAATCTGTTTTGTCACCTGAGGGGATTTTTTTTCACAAAGTTCTTTAAGAAACTATTTTTATTCATAAAAAAGTCTATTTTTGGAGGTATTTTCAAATCCGTCCAGCTCGCTTAAATCTAAATATTTTGGTGGACGTCTTAAAATATAATAAATTTTGTAATCCCGGCAAAAAACACCGCAACTTTTTGTGGTGATGCAGTCTAGTGTATGTACATACAATCATATTTGAAGAAAGAAGGAAATGTAGACGTATGATATTGAGGTGTACATGCACATTTACATTTAA
This sequence comes from Rhagoletis pomonella, assembly GCF_013731165.1. Taxonomy (NCBI): domain Eukaryota; kingdom Metazoa; phylum Arthropoda; class Insecta; order Diptera; family Tephritidae; genus Rhagoletis; species Rhagoletis pomonella. The sequence continues at coordinate 32,572,077 of NW_023458559.1, forward strand.
TGAAAAAAAAGTCCATATCAGCAAAACTTTCATAACCCAGATAATAACTTCGCATTGAGCTTGACCCAATTCGGCATCGAGTAGAAAAGTTTGTTATTAAAAACTTAAATATGAACACCGAATAAGATTTAAAAAATTTTAAGGGTTTTTCTATCTCCAAAGTGAGTTCCTAATCCAGTATCCCCAAGGTACCTTCGGCTTCCTTAATTAATCCCAAAGGGACCTTTATAGGCGAATTTTTTATTAGAAAGCACTCGAACATTGTAGCTTTAAAATTAATTATTCTTTGTATAGCGAAAAGCGGTCAGTTAAAAAGGCAGTTTCATCGTCTTGCAGAGTCGGCATTATTACAATTCGATAACACCTATTCGGCGCATATGCAGTCTTAGTTGGTTGTCACCAGTTAGGTGAATAGAGAGTAGCCTGATGTAATTTTTATTTTGTAGAGCAATACCTGATCTATTAAAAGGGTAACCTAATAGCCTGGCCAGTCTCAGCCTTGAACTGTCTGCGTACCAATGCAGATATCTGGGGTCAGGGGCAGGAAGTCCATTTGGTCAATCTTTGCGTTCTGTGATTTTCTCCTGGAACTTTCTGCCAAAAGTAGATATGTTCATTTAAGGATTCAGAAACTGTGCATATTTCCAAACCTGGTATATCGTCCCAAGAATAGCGTTGGATAGTCGAACTTGCAGATCCCTTGTAGCTGCTGTTTCTTGTATAAAAATATAAGGAGGAGTTCATCCTATAAACGACTCTAAAGCGGCCGTTGAGCTAGTTCTTATCAATCTAATGGCGGCGAGACAGCCAATCTTTGCAGTAAACTGTGGATGCATAAGACGCAATCATGAGGCCAGAGCCTGTGTTCTTCCTGCCCCCACAGCCCGTCTGGATTTAGCAACACTTTTGCAAAGTGGGAGTTTCAATTGACTCATTTATTTAGCATAGTCCCTAGACATTTGATCTCATCGGAGTATTGAAACACTGTCTCTCCAAGAGTGAATGAACTCAAGTTGGGTTTATACTTTGAAGTAAACGGTAGAATAATATACTTTTGAGGATTTATGCTGCGGCCCTTATTGGCACACAAGTTTGTGGCCACACAAAGAGCTACGCTTGTAACGTCCAGGTCGCAGTACATACCTAAACAAATTTAACGTCCGGGGCAGCACTGCCGAATTTTGCCAGAATTATAATTCCAGGTCGTATGCATACCCAATAGTACGGTAGGTCATCTACTATAATTGACCAAAACTAGAGAGAAAGCAAATATCATGAACCTCCTATGATGTATGATATAAAGCAGTTGATTGAACGACTACATAAATGCCAAAAGATAGGATCGCTCTATGCCAAGTGATGGTAAATTATTGTCTGCCCAATAAAGCCACGATAATTAATATTAAGAAGCCTCCACAAAAAAAACTTTATATTATATGTATTTCAAATCTGCTTTATACAAAATTCATACCTAGACAAGTTCAAGCAAAATATGTTATCATTCAGCGTCAAAAGTCAAAGAAGTATATTAAATCATTTCACCCACAACTAGACAATGAAATTAAATTTGTGTCTAGTTCCCTACATCCAGGACGCCTACAAGCGGAAAAGAAAGTTGCAATTGCAATTTGTATAACACCTACGAGTAGCCAGCCCACAATTTCACTATATAAAGTTAGAGACGTTAAAGAAATCCCAAGAAAGTTGTCAATTTGTGTCAGCGCTAAACATATTTTGTATGACTTTGCAGTTAGCTACATACAAGACACACCACAAACCTTAAATGCAATGCAGTAAAATTCGCAATAGAAATACTTTAATGGCTCCATGAGGTATACTACAGTTTTACACCACAGTTATGTCAAATGTTGCTAAGCAACAAATGGCAATGATTGATTAATTTTGTCTACACATTTGACTTTCATTGTGTAAACATGAGTTCAGAGTTCATTAACGTTTGAATTGAAGAGAAAAGAGAGGAAAAGAAACTGTTTAGCATATGCGGAGGAAGACTAACTTTTCGAGATGCCATTAATCATTCAGTCATTTGCGTTTTCTGCAGCATTCTTTTCAAATTTGTTTATAATTTTCGCTTTTTCCTGTATCTTCATAGTCAGAACACGAAAAATCGATGTCATAACAATTCAATAACTTTAATTTAATGTGCACAGTTTAATTAAATAAATTATTTCGCAAACTCAATACACTCAGCGATGTTTTCAAGCCAGTATACGACCGATTAACGGTATCGCAAATTTCACTACAAACGTGGCTCTGAGGGTTTGCAGTAATAACACTACGTGACAATTTTATGGCAATTCAAACCAGCCCGGACTTTACTAATATTTTCTGAAAGTATACATATCCAGTATACAATTTACTCGCAATAGATTTGCAAATGTATTCTCGCGTTTTTATTTTACGGTCCATTAAAGTTTTCCTGTGCCGGCATAAGTAGTTCCCAAAAAGTTAAAAAATTGTTAAAATAAATATCTGAGCAAAAAGTGAAGACATACATACATATATAGTAAAATTTAATAGAAAATATTTTCGTAGAACTTTATAGTTAACACATTAGCTGCTGCCTGAAAATGTTGTTTTGACAATTATTTTAAGAAACTCCTCGTAAAGCAAAGTTCGAGGTACGATAGAGGATTGAACCATATACCACTAACGTAAGTCTGGTAGAAATTAAATCAAACAAGGTATGCCAAAAAGGATTAACAAGCAAACTGTATTAAAAAAAAGAGAAAAAATTCAGTTTTTTTGCTGCGTCGAAATGGTTAATAAATAAGCAAGTATTATTTGGTTAAATACCAGGTTATTAGTCATATTTAAATTTTTGATATAAGTAACTCCTTACGGAAAATTGATTTCATAAAAAAATTTAATCCAAAAATATATACAAACATTTTTAAAATTGGGTTTTGTTCTTATTTATTTCCATTTTTATAAACTTTTATATTGGTGACAAAAAGATTTTCCTTCAGAAGTCCCCTGTAAAAATGTCCCGAAGAATAATTCGCTTGAAAATTTTAATCCTCCCACGACGTTCGAAATTTTTTAGGGGCTCTTTGAATTAAGGGTCAAATTGGCTATTTGCGGCGGGAGCTGATTAGGTCGAAGATTTCCTCGTCGGTTTCAGTCATTAAACCATCTTTTACAAGCCTTTTATCTTCTGAAACAGCTTCCACACTGCTACAGATTCCATCATCGCCAGGAGCAGATTCTTGGTGGAAAGTTTTCCTGAAGGCCTTTTTCGCACTTCCAAACTCAGAATTTCACCAAAGGTGATTTTCTCTGTGTATTTTTTAGGGAACATTTTATCTAAAGTCTTACTGCATGCCGCTGTATAACAGTTTACCAAACGCTCTAGCTCGACTTCGTTTTCTAGTGCTTCAGGTGAAATGTTCCGTGGAAGAAGCTTCTATTTCTCCTGCCTATAACTACGCCGTTTTTTAAGTTTCTGATCGCAATAAACCAAGAGGTACAGCATTGTAAATCAAATAGAATCAGTATACCTATGGCCGCAGAAGGAGTTTTCTCTATGTACTCTCCAGTTGTCCAACTAACTGCTAGTCCAAAATCCTCTGGCTCTCTGATACATAATCCTTAATTTTAGTCTTAATAATTTGGTTGATTCGCTCAGCCCGACTTGCCTGCAGGTGGTAGTGTGCAATGTACCGGATTTGAGTACCGTACGCACCGCGGAGCCCACGCAGTTCGCGACTCCTGAACTGGGGTCCGTTGCCACAGACCAAAGACCGAGGAGCTCTGAACAAAAGAAAGACCTGCTCCTCAAGAACTTTACAGATGTCCTTCGCTGTGGCAGTCCTTAAAAATATTCTACAACCGTCAAAATACACTGGTTGTCTCGTGCCTATTTCACCAAAGGCCCTACCAGATCTACAAAAATCATTTACCAAAGCTCAATTGACCTCTCAACAAATCCTCCAGATGGATGTGGCTTAACCTGCTGAAAAATTTTGCAATTCTGAACGTAATTCGTAATATCTGCTTTTACCTGCGGCGAATAAAATTTTTGAGAAACCTTAGCGAATGTTCTTCTGACGCCCTTGTGACCTGCCAATGGATCATGTTATTTATTTAAGACCTTGGATATATCTTTTCGCCCTACGATCATTCTCAAATCAAGAGAATCATCATAAATGGATGGGAATTTTAACCTAAAATTTTTTTAGATGTAGCCACTTTCTACTCTTCACGTTGGGCATGACAAGGAAGTTTCCGCGACCAAAAAAATCAACCTTCACAACCAAGGGTCACTAACAGAAACTTCATTAGCAACTGGCACACTATGAGAAAATATATGTGGAACCACATATTCCTTGCACTTCCGATGAACAATCTCAAAATTATTATGTTAAAGCTTCAAAGCCCAACGCGCCAACCTACCACAGGGATGCTTCAAATTATTCAGTCAAACCAAAGATCAGTAACAACCGTAAATCTAGCGCCCTTAACATTTAGTCGCCATTAATTAATTAATTTCTCAACCACCCACAGGACCGCTAGACAATTCTTCTCCGTCGTATAATAATTTTTTCATTGTTGCTCAAAGACCTATTCCTATGACCTTCTCACCATACTCAAAACTCTGGGTTAAAACTTTCCTAATGAAACTTCATATGCCAGTTGGGAGATATACAATAAAGCAAGTGATGATGGCCAAGTGAGAGAATGTTTTTTAAAGGTACTTACATACATTGAGAAAAAAAAATCCACGTTATTCCCAATCGGCATATATTTTTAGTGAATGAAAAAGTAGGTATGTCGCCACGTACATACATATGTATGTAAGCACAACAAATTGGCTGCTCGTGTTTAGGTTAGGCTTTGAGGACTCATTCTAATCGCTGGTGTAAGTGAATTTAATGATTAGAAAGTTAAAAAAAGCCTTAAACAGAAAATGTACAATACCAAAAACGGTTATCATGTAAGCAAAAAACGCATTTCTCCGACTGAAATTTATTTTTTATTTATTTTGTTTTTGCCTACTCGAGTTCCATCTTAATTACCCTTTTCAACATAACAATGCCCATTGTGGTTATAACCATTGAAATTAAAGTACTTTTTTGGTTTGCCTGAAATGCTTGGAAAAAGCACAGTCGTATCCGAAAGACTCACTGACACTGCATGTCATTAAAGAATAAAGTCATTAAGGAATGAGGAAGAGAAATAGTTAAAAGCCGCTTATCCACACTTCAAAGTGGTGTTTGTTGAAAAAGGAAACGGCCGCGTGGTTTTTCCAGGAATTAATAAACATTTAAGCTGAAGCGAGTGTAAGCTGAGCCCAGAATGAGTATAGCGTTTGTTTTTATTTAAGGAAAGGTCAAACAAAATAAATCGTTTTTTTTTATGGCTTTTGTGCACCTTTTTTATGACGAGAATGCCCATAAAAGTATTTCACGAGTATGCTAATCTTTTTACGGCTTTGTTGTTCATTTGGTGAATGTGCTTGACTGCCTTTTTTGACTACTTTATATCATTGACCAAGACATTAATATTTTTTTATGTGTGGTAAAAAGTAGCTGGAAAGGGATGGGCTTCAAAACTGAATCTAAAATACTTAGACAGTTTACATAGTAAAAATTTGAGTATGAATTTAAAAAATTGTTTATCGCATGCCTAGGATATAAAATTGCGGCTTGCTATTTGGGCGAAGGCCGTTGGTGCTTAATCTGGATTGAGGAGCACACTCATCTAAGTCACTAGCTCTTCTATATCACTGTCGCTTCTACGAAAAAGGAACACGACGGCCATTTGGCCAATAGCTCAGTGTTCTTTTAGTTAAAAAGCAGCGGGAAATACAAAAAGTCAATGTCAACCCTCCTACAAAAACAGTAACTACACACTTTTACTATTAATACATGCAAAACATTTATAAATTCCCTGCAAACATATTCTGAGCGTTCAGAATATATGAGTCAGAAAGGAGTCCTAGATAGGTAAGAAACATGAGTTTCAAAAACAAAAAATTGTTTACTCTTATATGAATCTTTTAAGACTCATATATGATCCAATTATCAGCCAGCAACTTGTGCCAATATAAAAACAATAAAGATTTGAAATTTATGTCTAAACTTCTTTATACAGAAATTGAAAATAATTAGAAAACAAAAAATGAACAAGATTTAGCTGCAGCTGCTGCTATTGAATGCATGTTGGAATGTGTATATGAATGTATGTTAGTTGAAAGGATTTTTTCCTGAATACCTTTGCAAATATAGTGCCTTCAATAAGACTCAAAGAACAACCTAAAATAAGAGTCCGAATGTAGTAATTTATGAGGCCGATAAGAGCCTCAAAAAGAGTCTGAAATGATTCATATATGAGGCCAAACATTGTTTTAAAAGAGGCCAAAATGAGCCGTATATGAGGCCAATAAGAGTCCAATACGACTCATATTGAGGCTCATTTGATGTATGAATTTAAGCTCATATATGTACGTCGACCTTCGGAGGAATGGAAACACCCTCATATCGGACTCTTAAATGAGCTACTTAAAGACTCATTTATGACTCCAAATGTTTGCTGGGTGGAATCGAAAATTTCAAGAAAAAATTAATACAGCAAACACATTCAAGCGAAAGCATACAGCAAGCTTTGTAGCAAAGCTTTGCCATTGAAAATCGTTCAAAATGCAATTTCTTTAATATTCTTTTTCTATATTTCTACATTAAATATCATACTTGCATACATATGTCCATATATACCCTGTCATCAAATGTACTAGTTGTAAACTACCTCACAACTAGTATGAACCGCATGCCCAACTAGTCAGCCAACTATATTATTTCCATGCAATCAAATGGTATTTTTAACATGGGGAAATATACCAGTCTCATACCTACTAGTTAAAAAAAAAAAAGAAAAATTCTAGTCCGATAATGGACCAAAACAACTGCTTTGGAAGTCAAAAAATAAAATGAGTTCATGAATATACAATAAAAAACTTTTGATTAAGTACACTTTAATGCATTACACATTTTTATTTAGCAGCCTTACATTTGCCAATAATTAGTGTTAAATTTTTTGAGTAATTATTAATTAAAAGGGAAAATAAATACATAAATATTTCAAACTTCCGAACATAAATATAAATGCATTTTCCATTAAATGATATTAAAAGTAAACGCTTTCAGGTAGAATAAATACTATATTTTTAACTTTTTTAATAATATTGAATATGGAAAGAAAACATTTTAGTTAAAAATAAAACGAAAACTTTAGTTCAGTTTTGAGTGAACTAGAATAAAAATAAGAGTTTTCATTAAAATAAATTAAATTCAGTAACTTAGCATATTTCAGTCCTTACTTTTTAAAAATTTTAAATAGTAATAATTAATGTTTAAAATTTGAGATTTGTATAAGAATAAAATAAATAAATAATTCAAGGAGTTATTAAATATTCTTAATATTTGTCGGTACTTTGAATTGTTGATTGATAATTGAAATTAATCAAATAATTTTATTTTATTGTGTAATTAAAAAAGTCAAAAATAATTGAAAATGATCAAAAATAACAAAATAATGATGTAATTAAAATTAACGATTTAATTAAAAAATTTTGTTTAAGTAATTAATTATTGATCATTAAAAATGTGTTTCTATCGGGATTTAATCATTAAACGGTTATCAAAAAAAACAGGCCTTAATTAATAATCATTATGAATATTAATCATTATTTAACCGCTATGGTAAAATTGCGAGTACGTACTCGCTTCAACGGTATCGTATTAAATTGTCTAGTCATTTTCGAACTAGTTCGCTTTCAGTCAGGAGATTCTAGTTGTAAACTAATATTTTTCCTGACTAGTTTCGGGTTTCACTGCAGGGTGTATACAAACGTATCAGTGTATGTGTTGAAAATGAATTTAAACTGTGTAACAATGTGGAAAATGGACACTTGGAGCGTTTACATGTACGAGTAAGAGAAGAAATAAAAGGAAATGAAAAGTAACTACATGTGTAGTACATACTCATATACATATATAAATATGTGTACGTGCACTTGTTTCTATTGTAAAAATATGTTGCATTGTCATTACACACGAGCGAATTTGGGTCACTATGCCGCGTAATAATGAAAAGAAAAAAATTCGAAAATAGCAAAAACACAAGTAAATTGGTAACAACTAAAATAAAAATTCGACAACAAAATGAAAAGGAGTGAAAAGTGATATCTGTTGGTGTAATAGCAGAGTAGTGAAAGAATAGTGCTACAAAATAAGAAAAAAAAATACTTAAATGCTGATAAATTGCGCTAAAATTTAAAAGAGATTATAAAACATGTTATTGCCTAAAAAGTTTGGTGTCACAGGGCGTATGATGAATATTTTTGCATACTACAGAAAAATAAACTTTTTGCATAGGAAAAAAAGAAATACGATTTTTTTTTACAAATATTTTCAAATCGGTTAATAGTTAGTAGTGCAACCGCACAGTGGTTTGAAACTTTAATTTAGTGTTTATAATCTTCCAGAGTCTTCCGTTTTTAACCAATTTAAAATTTTTTTACATAAATGGAGCCTATAAAATTTACAAGCGGCCTTTGAGTCCGATTTTTGAATTTTTGTTTAGTTATATAAAATTTTTTAGTGCTAAGTATAAAAATAAGTCATTTTGAAGAAGATCCTTTTCCCAATTCTAGTTAATAAAAGTTACATAATACTAGTAAGAAACTATTGCACGGTTCCCTTAAAACGAGAAAAAAAATCACAAACAAATTTGAATTGTAATAAATAAATTATACTCGCTACCGCATTCTGTTTAAATTTTTAACATTTAAAGTTTCTTGTAGTAAATAAAAACCGAACAGAGATAGTATAAATATTATCTAAGTAGTAGCAATGCATCAATGAATGATTCTTGTGAAATAATTTCCATTTACAAATTTTGTTAAATTTCACGAATGAATGCCGCTGGCGTATGTATGTTTTTGTGCACGTGTGGTAGAAGTACATAAGTGCAAGTGTATGTATTTGTTTAGAGAAAATTTTCATCTAAATTTCTAGTATGTGAAATTCTTTAGAAACTTTCTCAAATATCGTTTACATTTCGGTGGAATTTTGCATTTATTTATGTATTTCTTGTACATTTCTTATTTGTGAACAAACTGAAGTTTATTCCTATTCGCTGTGGGCACTGTTATTTTTCTATAAAATTTAGTAGATACTACTAGAAATTATTCCGCCACTTCCACCAGACTTTTGTACTAGTGCCGCTACAGTCGACTAGATTTCGTCAATTTTTACACGCATTCCAGTTTTACATTTCTATGCTGAAAATAAGGAAAATTCGTACGGAGCTGGAAGGCACGAAAGAGACGATTACAGCTACAAGTCGTTGCTCTCAACCGGGTGTAGTCTCTCCGCTCTTGTTGACTACAGTTATAGACCGGGCCTGGGCGAAATTGCGCAGAAATTGAAGGCGAAAACTAAGCCAAAATTAATCATGAATCTATTTGAATTCAATACGCTAAATTATACTTTATTTGCGACTTCAACTTCATGTAAATGAACTCGCGATGCTACCCCGAGGGTACTGCACACTGTTAAAGACGAACTCCTCTTCCTACTAAATGGCCATGGCTTTGAAACACGTTGCTATGAAGACGATCTGGTGATTTGCCTTGCACATTGCACAAAGATGTGGTGTGACACCAGAGGATTATCCAATCATCGCACTAAAACTAATCTGGTACCATTTATTTTTCTTCTTATTTGGCGCTGTAACCGCCTAAGGGGATAAAAATGTATACCTGACTAAATTTACTCTGGGCGACATGCACTAGAATAGGTTTTTCAAAGGAAGCAAAATAACTAGGAGTGAGAAGGTATAAGATACTCTCCTGGAACGTACATTTGGATACAACCGTTAGACCACAATATTCCACGGCCCGAAACCCTTTTGTAGGCTCACCAAAGCACACTCAAGCGAGGTCATAAATAAATGGGTGGACAAAAAACTTCACCGGCACTGGAGTGAATGTCCAAGGCAAAGAGCTAAGCGGTTTATTTGTCCATCACAAAAGGTGTCAAAAAAGCTCATAAATCTAGGCGGAAGGAACTTTTGAAATCTCACTGGGTACTTCACGGGACATTTTTCTCTGCATTATTACCTCAGTAAAATTAATCTTCTAGACACGAGCGTCCGTCGTTTCTATTAGTGGAACTTGTATAATCAATTTGCAAATACCTATCGAAATATTATGATTTTAGCTGTCTAAACGAAAAAGTTTTAAAGTAAAATCTCATATATGAGCAATCATTTGTATGTGAGCTAAATGCTAATGGACCCGATCTTTGTCATTTTCACTGAAAACTTTCAGTCGGTTATATCGAAAGGTGAGAGACTAGATTGCGTTCAAACAGACAGACGAACATGGCTAAATTGAATCAGCTCGACATTCTGATAAGGCGGCAGGAATATTTGCCCGGAGGCGTTTTGGGAAATACCCGACAGCGCGGACTACCGTCCTTCCCCGTGGCAGCTTTAGTGTAGGACCTAGAGTATTAAAAGAAACTCTATTATAGAACAAGAAGGTGGAAGAAAATACTATATTTTTAAAGATGTATCATGATTTGGAGTGCAGTATTCTGTAAGGAGCTTGTACTCCAGCAATCATACAAGCTCCCAGACTACCGCAACATATTTTAGGCAGAGATATCAGCGTAGCGGAAGCAGCGACCGAATTAAGCAAATTAAACTCACGCGTGAACATATTCATAGAAAGTAAGGCTGCTATCAAAGCCATAACGACTGTGTACAGCAGTGCAGGGCCAGGGTAGATGAATATGTCTGCATGAGTTATTATCTCCTATATCCCGGAGCACAAAAGTATACAAGAGAATGAGCAGGCGGATGTGTTGCCTAAAGCCGGAAAAAAACCGGAAGAGCTATGTGTGACGCGTACTTACATATATACCCTTCAATAAGGTACCACAAAGAAAAGTTAGACTCAGCAATTATACCGAAAGCGAACTCCAAGCGAGATGCGCTAACTTCGAGCAAGGTCGCCAAAATAATTTTCCACTCATATTCTAACAAAACAGCTGTTATCACTCCTAGGAGAAGACTGCAAAATTAATGTTGGAATACTTACGGGACATTGTCTCACACCATCTTATGCGGAATTTTCTAAAATAAGTGAAATAAAGATGCGCAATTTTTAATCCCAAATTTTTCCCCCACTGTCTCATATATAACCGTTGTGGGTTTGCTAAAGCAGTCCATTCGATTTCAATGCCTGGCCTCTATTCCCAGTCTTTGGCAACACTATGGGCCAGTTTTTAGTCTACTTGGTGAACTTGTTTGTTCAGCCAATTCTAACTGAACCTTACCTTTCTGGATCTATCCCTTCTTTTTCTGGTACTTAAAAACATCCGGCCAAAGTTATAATGCCATTTCACATTCATGAAAGATATAAAAAAAAATATAAAAAAAAAATAAAAAATTTAAGCAAGTATTTCTACAATTTAAGCCAGGGTCGCTCTATTAGTACAAATTCCATAATTGGTATGCAAACCCAAACAATTTATAAACTTGATGATGAAAATTAATTAAGAGGCAGTTAACAGAGAGATCAGGCGATAGTTAAAGAGGTCGCCAAATACAAAGCCATTATGCAAAGGTAAAACACTGAAATAGCAAGCCACGTGAAAGTATGCACTATATTCATCATTGTACAAGTACGCACATATGTATGTATGTCATCTAAACATATGCAAACAAGTGCACCCATATTTAAAAAGTGAGGGTTCTGGTGGTAAAGAAGTGTGCGCACAAGTGTGTGTGGCAGTTTATCGACATTCGCGCAACGCCTTAATGCCGCGGCACGTCCATATAGAACGTTAATGCAAATGAGCTGAAGCTCAGAAGAAAAGCTCAGTTAGAAATTTGCGTACATGAGTATGTGTAGTATGTGTTGCACTAGTGGTGGCAAACTATCGATGGCACTATCGATAGTATCGATAAGGGCTTCGGAGCAAAGGTTTTATTTTCATCGCTCCGCGCTAGCTCCGCTCCGGTATTTTATTTCGCTCCGCGCTCCGCTCTTGCCAACTCCCGCCCCAATAAAAAACTTCGGTTTTTATTTGCATATTCGGTTCTAACCGTAAAAAAAACGTAGGCGACATTATTTTGAAAATGTTATTTTTGTTGCAGAAATGCATCTTGGTGCTCTAGGAACACTTCTGCATCCAACAAAAAATTAAAAAATTGCCAAGTTAATTAAATAGAATGGAAATTTATTTAGCGTGGTTGTTTTCAGTGGCAAAAAAAATTATAATTTAAGTAAATTTATTAACTGAACTTTTTGATTTTAATTTCTATGGAGCCTCAAGTTGTTATTGAAAAATTTTGTGGAAAAACAACAATAACAAGTAAGAAAGCCTAAGTTCGGGCGGAGCCGAACATTAAATACCCGGCGCAAGTATTAAATATATGTTTTTCAACTTTCCGAAAGCTACCGCTACATGGTAAGCCGGGGTGTATCAATTTTGAGCAAATTAGCGTCCTTAAATGTCGAAATATTGAAGTTTCAAGCATTTCTGAAATTTACCGTTATATGAAAAGCGGCCTCAATTTTAGTCCGATTTCAATAATTTTCAACGTTTTGCTTTTATGTGGCAAGCACAATAACCATACCGAGTTTGGTACAAATTGGTAAAACGGTTACCGAGATACATATATGTGATCATAAATTTCATCATAACGTATTTCCTGGTAATGAATTGTTGCAAGCATCAAAATTCTGAAAAATCCCGTTGATTTTTGAGATTTTTTTTTTGTCGAGGGTGTTGCTCATATTCTTCCATATAACGCATGAACAAAATCTATTTTTATGGAGAAGATATGAGATATATTACCATACAAATATTCTCATAAGCGAAGTATCTAGCAAACTATCGCGCCTATCGGTAGAGCTGCCCTATCGGCTGAAAATGACTATCGACACAATCGATAGTTGCCCAAAAAACCATCGCCAACTATCGATGGTGTTCACTATCGATAGTTTGCCACCACTATGTTGCACATGCAAACACTATTTAATACACCATAAAATCGTATGTAATTTTACATATATTATACAAATATGTAGGTATGTATATGCAGCATATGCATGCGGGCACGCTTTTCGCCTGCTTGCTGCATTTATAGATAATTAATTACGACGCCACTTGCATAACGGAAGCTCCGCCTGCCTGCCTATTTCCATATTTCAACTACCATTTCATGGGACAACCTGCGGGCTTGGTACTTGTGCACCTATTTACCCTTAAACATATGTATGAATGTATGTATATTTGCATATGTAAATATGTTCAAGCTAGTTGCTGCTTGCCGCTTTTGCTTGACAACTTGGCGCGAGTACTCGCATGTGAGACTATTCACTGTACGCTTTAAACTTCATATAACGGTATGTGTATGAATAGACTTCATCTTTTACTCGCACATTCACTTTCGCTACTGCTTTAAGGAATTTGAATGCTTTTCAATGCAGTCGTGTTGCATTCGTGATCCAGTATGCAAAAAGATATGCTCTTTCACATTTGGTATTTCCATCTATGGCTTTATATCCTTCGACGTATGAATATTTTCTGTATCCAAAAAAGGGGCTTCTGTGAGTTCTTATTTCATATCTTTTGAAGCGTTAAGCCTTCCCTACTCGATTATTTACTCCTGTTTATTTTGCATGGAAGGGCCAGCTTCCTGCAGTAGGTGAAAATTTACATAAAATCATAATAAGATAAACCACTGAGTTTTTACCTTTATTTGACTGCCGTTGCCTAGGAAACACACGTTCTCGTCTGACCTCGATTGGCAGGGTTATCTTGGAAGGTATTCAAATACAGCCTCCAAAGAAAAAAAATGTATATGAAAACGTGAAACGTGAAAACGTGATTTCCCATGCCCGAAAAAGGGTGAAACTGTCCTCTCCGGTCATTTCTTTGAAAAATGTGTTGTGTTTTTTTTTATCAAAAAATCACTGGAAACGTTGATGACTTCGTTACTCTAATAGTCAGTTGCCATTTTTAATTTGGTATAATTAATGCTACTCAAACCTTTTTATATAATTTTTTAGCTACATGTATGTGTGTAATTACTGCTTGTAGGTACATGTTGATCCTTTTTCAACCAGCTTATCTTTTATGTATGTACGAGCATCTTGTTCTTTGGGGCCTTTTTCAATTCTATCACCATTTTAAAAACCCCACCCACGTCGTCTTATAAAGAACTCTGTGAGTAAAAAAAAATCGCTGAAAAATATTGCTAATTATTTAACTTTGAATCCCGTCACTTGACGCTGATTAATGTCTACGCCACATTCATTAGTCGCTACGCCCTCTTGTATTTTTCCCATTCTGCACATCGGCAGTACACCCACTGACTAAATAGATGAGCAGCTGTAAATACATTTTGTATCACTGCCTCGCTGCTGCTGTTACATTTCCACTACCTTCCTGTAAGATGGATTTTTGGCCTAACTAAAAAAAATGTTTGGTTGCTCTTCATCAGCAATCATCAGCTGCCAACTGCATAATACCCCAAGGGAACTCTTTTAATTTTTATATTTTTTTTTGTTCAGTTTTCAGTTTACCCAGCCCATTTTGTTTGCTTTCGCATTTGACTTTCTTAGCATTTTTTTGCACATACTATAAAGTTCACTTCCACTTGCGCATGTTTACATAGCCTGTTTGCTTCTGCTTTCCGGTTGCTTTGCATATTTTGCTTTAGCAGGGAAAAAATGTTAATTAAATTCATTTTTAAGTGTTTACTATTAAATTCCTCGAGTCTTAAATGCACTTTGATTTTGGAATTTTCCTTGAATAGGTGCGAAAACTTAGCATTCGAATAGATAAATGGCTCACGGGCTGTTATAACAAGTCATATTGCCATAATATCATAAGGATTATTTTCCTTTGTCGTCGATTCTTTATGAAATCACCAAGCATATTTTTAATTTTATTAAGATTAAATGCGCTGGTTGTTGTGTTTCACATAATTTAAAGCGGTTTGTTCACATAGCATAAGAATAACGTAACTGCGAAAATTTACATTAGTATATGCACACCCTCGTATGTAGCTTTTGAGGGTAACTGACTAACTTTCAAAGGCCCGTGAAAGTTATTTCAGACTTAATTTCCACGCTGATCAGACAGAACTTCCTTGGAGGTTAATTCAGGACATAACTTCCAGGAAATCTCTAGGAGAGGAGGGGGAAGCGCGGACTCGCCCATTACCTATACCCTTGTGGTCAGCTGACATTTTGACCAGTTTTAGTTTTTTCTTTTGTTTATTTAATGTGTAGGTAAATTTTTTTTTATAAAAGTCTAGCACATTACATAACCAGAACCGCATACATCCACATTTCAAACTATAAACGTATAAAAATTATACAAATTCAACATACTCAAACATTTACTCCAAAAAATTTTTAAATTTGTTCAGAATTTTTAGAATTAGAATTCTAGGTATGCAGTTTTGTAGCCCAATAAATTTAAATAGGTAAGGGTGAAAATTCCAAGAAGCTAGGAAATCGCGTTGATTTTTAATAATTTTTTTGGCTGACGGTGCTAGACATTTTCTTCCATATAAAAGGCACTCACCATTCGATAGTATCGGTAAGAGAAAAAAAATTAGATCCTTACTACGGCACTATTTATATTGAATATGGTAATATTAGTGGAAAAAACAGAAATGTTAGTTTTAATCAACATTTTAGTGTGCTTTATTAAAAATAACAAAATTAGTTATTTTAGGCAACAAAAAAAAAATATCGTTGCAAGTGTAAATTTTAAACAATTTACAAAAACGAGGAAAGTTCGAATTTTTCGAGTCACCAAAATTGTGAGTTTTTCAATTAGATTTCTTAGAAGAATTTTGAGTATGCGCAAAAATTGCAAGTTTGAAGTAGCTAGGGCTTACTGTAGATTTTTGGTAATTTTTTTGTTTCTGATAGTATCGCGATAGTGGCTATCATTCATCGATATTGATGTCAAATCGAAAATATCGATACTATCGATAGTGCCAGCGATAGTTTTGCAGCTCTATGGACCACACTCCTTTTCATATAAAAATTAGTATGTGTGCTACCCGTGACAAACGTTGTCCCATCCGTGACAGAGGAATTTCGGATTTTTTTGCAGTTTTTGCTTTGTTTGTATTCGTGGTTCTTTGTTTTATTATAAGACATCAAGTTCACACAGGAAAGTGAACAAATTCGCAGACTTTCCGTAAAATATATCTGCTCGAAAATGCAGGTTTTTTTTTTGTCCCACCCGTGACAGAGGAAGTAACTCAGATTTTTATCATATTAAAGTAAGCTGGAATTTTTTTCGTATTTTGTAATAACTCATATAATAGTCAATTAGGTGTAACTTTATCAAAATTAAGAATTGTTGAGTTCTTTATAATTAAATTTAAACAAGAAAAAAGATTTTTTTTCTGTACAAATGTGCCACCCGTGACGGTTCTGCTCATTTTTAATTTTTGCTTCAAACTTTCTTCATCAAAGCCTCGTGTATACTATGGTAGAAAGAAAAATATTAGGGGTATTCTCTGAGTCTTGCAAAGCTTTTTAACGGTGCACAGATTGCACGGTAAAACCTGGTTTTCATATGGGGCAGCCTTGAAAACCGTGCAGATAGTACACCTATTGTAAAATATTGTTTTCGCTTTTTTGTGCCTCATAGCATATGAGATATTGTAAGTTTAAAAAAAATATTTGCTTCGTTAAGGCAATTAGACCTATACAAGTGCTTTCATACATTTCGCTGAACATAAATATCTGTGCGTGAATGTACTCAGCAAGCGAAAATATTCAAATTGGCTGAAAGCCTTTTGTAGTTCGACTTCCAACTGACGACGCCTAAAGGGACTCTCCGCTATGGCAAAATACACGTTACCAAAGGCAACATTTTCTATGAAATCACATCATTTACTTAAAAAATTAAAAAAAGTTTAAGGAATAGTGAGAGACGAATACAAAGCTTGATAGCTTTGCGTCAAATTTCCGTTAGTACTAAGACAACTAATCCACCAGCTTTCATACATATGTACTAGGGATGTTGCGAATGTGGAATTATAGATATCCGCGGATGCGAATGCGGATGCGGATGTCAAGTATTTTTAAGAAATAATTTAGATGAGTACATAAGGTGATTTAGGTAAATAAAAATTGGAAAAGTTAGTGATTTTTAATAATGTTTTTATTTTTTTATTTAGTACAATTGGAAAATTGGAAGATTATATTTAATAAAGAGTAATTTTGCTGTCTTTTCGAGTTACAGCCTCTTTCTTAAAGGGTCATAAAAATGAAACCTGCGACACTAAACAACTACTCGCTCGAGGCGACAAACTTAAAAAACTTGAAACTTGACAAAATTGTAAATTCTTTTCGATTGACGCTGCACCTGTTAAGAAGACTTTCAGTGTTTGTTTTCTTTTTTTTATTGCGGTGCAATAATTCCTTTTTGAGAATTGCACCGGGTTGCTTTTGCTCCTGGCTTTCATCTTCACAATCCAGCATCATGGCAAGAACGTTGTTTAAACATCGTTGTTTTCCAATTTGGAGAACCAATTCTTTTGGTTGTTTCAGAATTTGGG
This sequence comes from Rhagoletis pomonella, assembly GCF_013731165.1. Classification (NCBI taxonomy): domain Eukaryota; kingdom Metazoa; phylum Arthropoda; class Insecta; order Diptera; family Tephritidae; genus Rhagoletis; species Rhagoletis pomonella. The sequence goes on from NW_023458559.1 coordinate 32,589,711, forward strand.
GACCCTGTTATGTGATCAGCGTTTTTCGATTTTAGTTTTTTTAATTCATTTGTAATCCTGTCTACTGTGACTGGTTTGAAAAAAGTGTGCTTGTAGTGAGGTTCTAAATAGGTGGATATGGCAAATAAAATTTGATTTTCTGGGAATGAAAATTTCGAAGAAAATTATGTTTTAAAACTCGTGGCTGCCAGCCGAATTAGTTTAAAATATTGCTATTTTGTTAAAAATGCACCCCGCTTTTTATAATAATTTGAATTATTGTAATCAGGGACGATGAAGTTCTCAGATCTGCTTAGTTCCCGGGTGACTTCTTGGAAAGGTAATGTAATGAATAGCTTTGTAATTAGTGTTTTTATTAGCTGAGCCCGACTTTTCCTAGTTGCAGGCAGTCACAATTAATTACTCTCCGCTGTCGGTACCATAAGCCATCAAATCGGTTTTGTTGTTCTATTCCATGCGCTCAATGTGCTTTGATATTTTGAGGCGAATGAACGAAAATTTTCAACATATCGTTAATATAGTTTGGATAGGGCGTATTTGGCATTGTCGCTGATATGCAAAACAGCCACAACCAACTAAATTTGTGTATTGCATAAAACGATGTGGAGACTTATGATTCGATGAAATGCATCACAATCAATCAAAAAGTGAATTTTGGATTTTTGGTTAGTTACGGCTTTTTGTAATTGAGCGAAGGAAACACGGGACTTAATCATAATAAGTTTTATCAGAAAAAAAATAATTACACTTATCTAAGGAAAAGTAGAAAAAGCACTAGTGATGCACGCAGTTTTTTCAACAGACCTTGGACAAATAATATTCGATAGCTATATATAATTCATACCTAATTAAAGGTTATCTAGAAATACCTATTGAAGGATCTTACTCTTTGACTTTAAATTACCAAAGAAGGGGGATGTAGGGAAAGCGTTTTAACGTAGCATCTCCACAGGCAAAAAATGTTGGCTACAACTTGTCATTTTGTTTGCCAGATATACGTTTTATCGGTGCACTTGCACAATATTCGCATTCGGAAAAGCTCCGCATTGATTATTGCGAATGCGAATGTTAAAACTATTGCGGAAGCTCCGCGGTTGCGAATGTTAAAATTATTGCGGAAGCTCCACGGATGCGAATGCGAATCCGAATATTCGCAACAACCCTAATATGTACATATGTATGTATATGAAATTAAGAAATACAAAAGAAAAATTCTTTCCGTTTTTATTTGCTGAAAGTAAAATAAAATTCCTCCAGCTTGCTTGATTTAAGCGCATTCGTTGAAGGTTCGGTTAACCTTCGCGCCATATACGGTTTATGCACTAAAATTGCATTTTACTTTGGTTTGCATGAAATACACGTAATCTAGAAATTACAGAGAAATCAATTTAAACCGATATGAAAAAGCAAAATGTAGGTATTTTCTATATAATAAATAAACGCTTTATATATACATATAGCGGCGCGTGCTACCTGAAATAGGTGCCTTATTCTACAGTATGTAGATATTTCTTTGCGTTGAAAATATTTTGACACGCGCACTTATTTGCTGTTGACACTTGCAGTTATTTATTATTGTGAATTTCTTTTCACACTTATTGAATGGAATCTTTTCATGCTAGGTGTAGGAAGTGGCACAGAGAGAAGTGAATTATCAATGGCGTTTGGAAAACATAAGCACGCTTTGACGTTATAAAAATCCCTTTTATTAAATTCATTATTAGTATTTATTATTGCTTGAAAGAAAGTAATTTCAATAAATAATTAAAGCCTGTTGCCATAGCGCCTCAAGTCTTTTCGTGCGAAGCGAACGAGCGCACGTGTGTAAGTGGTAATCCGGACACAAAGTAAAGCAAAGATGGGAAAACTAATAAAATATGTCTACAATAAGTTTGAGATTAAGCATGCACTCGTTGGGTTTAAGTTGAACTAACTATATTAGAGAAGAAGAAGAAGAAGTTCAACTTAATTTTTTTTTCTGTCAAAATTACATATATAAAGCTTGCAAATAACAAATCGTCCATCGCAGCATATTGGTATCAAAGAGCACTGCTGTTCGTCCTTCCACATATCGCTACCAAAAGTCTTATACTTTATCTTAGCGAAGTAGAGTGTTTATATAAGGTGACTAGAACCTTTTAACATTCCAGGAGGACAAATTCTCCACATTGAAAACACAAACACTTTTTTTTTTATTTTAACACATAAATAACGAATAAATTAACAATTCAAAGTTTCTCTAAACACAAGTCAAACAAGTTACTAGTACACTGCCTGGCATAATTATAAGACCGCCACATATTAACAAGTTTTGACTATTTATTTTTAACCGACTTCAAAAAAAGGAGAAGGTTATCAATTCGTTGGAATATATTTTTTTTTGTATGTTACCGCTTAACTGATTTGCTTTAGATCCGATCATTGGATCATGAAAAAATTAACGGTAGTCCTAAAGTTGTATATGAGAATTGAAGTCGGTTGTGTTTTTGCTTAAAAATTACTTGTTAAATCATTTAATGGTAATTGGATTACTTGTAAAGGAAATTGACACCTTTTAAAATTTAAATAAAAATTTTTCCAATGGCAGTAAATCCTTCTCAGTGAATAGGTCATTTTAAGGCCATAAATTCGCCAGGTTATTTATTTTCGATCACCCTAATAAATATATACAAGAATAACTCGTTCCCAGTAATAAGAATAAGAGGAAAATGTACCGGAAAACATCTCCCCAAAAAAAAGTCTGGATCCGCCGCTGGACCTTATATCAGACGGCTTAAAGGATTATTTCCAATTTTGACGGAGCTGGTGGTCTACTTAATGTCGCTTTACACTTCTGAAAAGCGGTTTGGGAACTGACAAATAGGTCCGTAGATCTTCTTCTCTGGCCTATTTTCCGAGATTTGGCTTACGGTAAGTACCTGGTCTATGGTGGATTTACCAGGACTAAGGCCCCACTCATAAGGACAAATCAGCTCGTTGACAGCGGGCCTCTGACTTTCACACAATACGCTCGATAAAACCTTAGCAACGATGCTTAGCAAGTCGATCCTGCGGTAGCTGATGCATATGACAAGGTACCCGTCTCGTGAATTTGCCAGAACGCGCTTAAATTACAGTCGGCAAGCAAGCTGCCTTCGTCAGACTATATTATGCATAAAAGTTGGTGTATGTACCTCACCAGCTCCTCGATGCCATATTTGAATAGTTGACAATCTATCGAATTTTCCAGCTTTGTTATTTTTGAGCCGCGTTATCCCTACTCGAATCTCGGTTATGTTATGTAACAAAACATGGATTCCGTCATCATCAATTGGGGGCTCCTGATCTTTTCTTCTGCTATAGATATTTACTTCTAAGCACCTAATGATTTTCCCTATTAAAGAGTAGGCAGAGAGTTATAAGACTGAGTTCAGACACGGAAACTTTTGTTGCTCATTTTCGGCAACTTCCCTTTTAGTGTTGCCCGTCGCATTCACACAGAGTATCTCTATTGTATACAATTGTTGTTGTCAGCTTCGAACTGCCATTTTCAATTACTCAGACAAATGAACGTCGCTTCCTCTCCTTCAAGTAAGCGACAAAAGTTTCTGTGTCTGAACTCAGTATAAACACAATACCTGCAATGCTTGAATATAATTAGTATAATCTCCGTAATGAGTGGTAATTACTAGTCTTTATATAATTTGCAACTATTTATTAATTTAAACTTATTTAAAACCAACAAATTCAATTCTCTTGCTATAAATTTGATACACGAATTTCAGCGTAAACTCATTTCCAATGACAGATAGCAGAATATTTAAAGTAACACTCAGTGGCACATCAACACATCATTAAATATTTAAATGTGTCGACTGTGTGAATGACAAAACCAGAGAAGAAGGTGAGGAGAGAGAGTAGACAGTAAAATTTAAATTATTTCAGAATATGTTAAATATTTAAAGCAATACAAAATGGAGTTAAGTGAATTGGCTTTATCAAAATATGCCAGAGAGACGTACGATGGTAAACACACAAAGGCTAAAGTTATCTTCGTACGGTATGAGATGATATATCTCAAATTTTGTGTATGTTTGCATTCCCACTTCAATGGATTTGGGGATGTATCAGTTTAGTATACATATGTATACTAAGGTTGTTTAAGTGCGGCAATCCAAGAACTTACCGATCAAATATGCAAAAATAACATTGACATGGAGGATATATCGTTTGCACATGTGTGATAAAGGGCTTGCAAAGGAAAAAAATCATATGTACATATTTAGGACGAAAAAAGATTATAGTACTACAAATACATATACATACATATGAACATACGTACATAGATTCAAAAGTCTTGCCTGGATTTGGTTTTCGAAGAGAAGTTTTTCGGTTTTGCCTGAAGCAGAGAGCATATGGGCGAATCCGAGAAACAGTCAACTAAAATCGCAAAAAATTACAAAACTTGTATATGGCTTCCCCCACAGGGGAAATTGGATACGAGGTGTGCTATTGTTATACGACAATGCGTCCATTGACACGAATAATGTCTACATAGCTGCTTAACAGAAGTGTGGCTTCGTAGCATTTAACCAAAAGCTCATCAACGAGGACAGCAGCCAAATAATACAGAATTCTGATCCACCCCCACAACACAATTGGGTGGGAGGTCGTGAGGTTTTTATAAGAATGTTCTTATGTCCCCATTGGGAGCTGCGGTCTACCATGGATCCTGAAAGGGACCTGCTCACCTTTTTTTAACATTAGCAGTATTCTTTTTTAACTTATTCAACTTCATTTAATCCTTTACTGGTAGTAGCTCCTTCTAAAAAAAATTATTTTTAAAATCATTTAATACCTCCAGAATCATAAAGGCTGATTTTCTAATGCGGTAGCATATACTCAATGCAAGTATTTATATACATCTGAGGTACTGAAAGATGGAGGACAGTTGCCGCTGGATTAGCCAAGCGTAACGATGCCTCCGACTGCTTATTGTCGTCGTCGTGGCGGTCTACAGATCATTGTCGTTAAGCTGGACGGGGTCAGAACAAGGGTGAGGAGGTTAGCCGAGTGCGCTTAAAGGAAGCTAGTGGGCTTAAGGTAGACATGTGGGGTCCTTTTCCCATCCGTAAATAGTACGCAGACCTAAGTTGTTCCTTAAACAGATCTCTCCAAGCAGTTGGAGCTCTATGCATGCGATGAGTGGTTGTTGAACTCAGATGATGGTATGTCTGTATAACGTACGGTTCAGTGGCTGTCCTACGTGGGTCCAGTTCTCGTCTGTGAGTTCGTTGAGAATAAAAAAAATCTTTTAAAGGTAAACCCTAAAATGTTCGCGTTACAACCCGTCAATACTGTAGTGCGGTTAAACATAAACGAGGAGAGTACATAAACCTGTAGAACTCCCGGTCTTATTATCCTCGGCATTGGAATTTGATCTCCACCTTACCAACACCCGACGAAAATTGGAGGCTGTCAATTGCTCTTCTTTCTGTTCTTCAAGTTGAGATGCCTCATATGGAGATCCTCAGACTCAACCCAGCCTAGGAAGTCGTATTTCTTTGGTAGTAACTTTTTTGTTTTCCATAGGACTGCTTTTATCTATCCTTGAGGGTTTGCATTGATTATCGACACGTACGTCCACGCCGTAAAAGCGATCTAAAAGGAAATGGCATGTGTAATGGAGGGATCCTTCCCCTGCATTATCGTCCCTACGTCCTGTGGGTGATTCGGTGCCTATTGTCAAGCACTTGGATAACAAATTCGTAACCATTTAGGGTATGTATTAGGCTGGTAATACCCGTATATTCGTATATCTTGATATTCGTTCGATTATAAAAACCGGATATTCGGTTAATAACCGTTCTCTTATGTTATCCAGATATCCGGTTAAAATCCGTTCTCTTTCGTTATCCGGATATTAGGACTTATTTATCAGAAATTCGGACTTTTTCGTAAGATTTTCGTATACTCAAAAAAATCCGAATAGGACTCCCGGCCCTAATATGTAGGCATATTGAACCTGACTTAGGTTGTTGGTACTTGAACACCCCCATTTTTTCGCATTCCAGCTGGTTCTCAGAAAGTTAAGCTTTGTGGGTCATCAACGACACAAGTAGTATAAGAGCTTAAATATAAGTTTAAAAATTCGTTCTAATTTGAATATTTTGATATCTTGTTAACAGCATCCAAATGAAGCTGAAATATTACAAACGCTTCGGAAAACAGCTCCAAGACGCTTCGGTAAACAAGGATTTTAAAGCTTCACTCCGACCGGAACGGCTTCGCCCAGCTCGGCGCCGGTTTCTGTGTGAACGTACCCTTACAGTTAAAGTAAAATCACTTCTGTATTTACATAAATTACCTTTTCTCTGGAAATCTATCACCAAAAATAACTAAAAATAGCATAGATAAGTTTTGAGAATATGCACCTAAACCCACTCGCAAAATCTATATTCACTTGAAACATTTAGAGACAATAACTACTGAAAATCTAGTCATAAATGGCTTTGTTGCAAAATTAATCGCAATAATCCCACACAACGTCAAAATCGTTCATGATTTTGCAAAGAGACATTGTTCAGCAATGCCTGTGCGCCTACTGGTGTGAGCTAAGTATAGTATTAGTTGCCAAAGTTAATCAAATGAACCACTTTGACTGCCATACGAACATCTGATTATTGATAATAAATGCGACTTTCTTGGACAATTGATAGATTTGTAAGCTTGCCGTAGCCGTAGGTAAGTCAAGAGAACATAAAATATAATTTTGTTAGAGAATTGAAAGACTAAGGGCCGTTTCCTCATCTAACCTTTAGATTACCGGCCACTTTATCGTCTCGATATACGAGGTTTCGTTTTCTCATCAGCGTATTAATTTCTCGAATCGATAAATTGTTGCTCACCCGATGCAACCTCTAAAAAGGTGTATCCAACTTTAAATTTTAGTTCGGTTTTTGTTCATGAGTCAGATATATTAGATATTTTTTTATATTTTTTTTTTTGGTTTTTACTAACAGTTGCTCTTGGTATATATTTGCTTATGTGGCATTGCCAACCTTTGAAATTATATGACGAATGAAGTGAAGTTTCACTCTCGGAAATGTAGTGAAGTTTCACTCTACGGAATAACAAATTTATTTTTACCGGTAAGATAAGAAAACCAAAACACTTTAAAGTGAGGAACAATTTATCTGCCCTGTTAGTAAAGGCAACTTTACTGCTTACATGAGAAAATGGCCCTAAGCATCAAAAGCTTTAAACAAAGCAAAATTTTGTTCGCTTTACACACAACGTTCCTTCTTCTTTCATCTAATCAGTGACAGAAGATAGGACAGGTGATTCGAATTCATCTATTAGTTTCACTCCACTGCACGTATCACAATAGCATTCTACAAATAATAAAGCCTACTAAATTTTCATAATAACGTTCCGCTTATGCGCTTGTATGTATGTATGTATGAAGATAATACATCTATTTAACTATACGCGCATGCTTCACTTCAGCTTTGGTATCATCTGTGTTACCGTAAAGTGACCCAAAGGCTTGCCATTCCATCAATTCGTTGCCCACACGCTTTTGCAAATTTCACTGCCAGTTTTCGGCTCCACTTCCGCTCAATCATCCGTTAAACGTAATTTCGCGATTGCCTACCTCAATAGTCTGAGTAGTTGCAATTGCTTGCCCGTGAGCTTAATTAAAGCGGGGAGTTCGGGTATGGTTTAGAACCAAATGAGTTTATCAAATGATTGGAGCTGGTATGCCTGCTAGCTTCAGGGTTTTACCTAGCTATATTTGAAGTTTAGTTACACATTTTGCTAAGTATTTGGCCGAACTTCTATTCAAATTTGCGGTGAACATTGCGATGGTGTCACACAAGGCGCACAAATCGTTTTTTGGGAGAAACTGTTTCATGACAAAAACCAACTCGGAGGTTTGCCCTTGCATGACGACGGATGACCACTATTCGAAAAAAATTCGATGATGCTGTGACCATTAATCGAACTCTGCACTCGCCGAGTGGTGGACACCTCTAACCAATCGGTCACGGTGGCCACCAGGAAGTTATTACTTCCCGTGAATTCTGTGCAAAGTCTAATATCCACACCACTCTGTGAGAATGCTGTAAAAATTTTGTATTCAATCACTTTATGTTTCTAGGAATTCGAGCAAAATAATGAAAATCTAATTTCGCTGCATAATTTTACATTTCCTCGCAGCACTATTTCATTTTCACTTTCCCCACCATTGGTCGAACATTAAAATATGACTATTGAATTATTTATTTAATTAGCTTTTCGCATTGCATTTAATCACAGCGAATATATTCAGTAAAAATCCAATTTCTTATTCAGTTAGTTCGTATTGTAATGTGGATTAACTGAAGCGATTCGCTGAGCTTATTCTGTCTTTGGTATTCAAAATAACTAAAGATAAATAGCAGTGAAAGTGATTGGCGGAAAAGTCCGAATAAATATTTCCTTAATCAGCTAAGTGCTAAAGTCATACTGGGTGTCAGGCCAACGAAACACAAAAGTTAATTCGGATTTTCGGACTTTTCGGAAACAAAGCCGTTTCAACCCCAATACGATTGACACCCATATTCTAATAATTCATTTGACTTTTTAAATAATTTGAATATTTTAACGGGTGACATCCCTCTTAGAACACCCAAAAAATATTTATAGTGTTCCAGCTAAAGATTTCTTAACAAATTTTAAAACACTTATTTGAATTAGGTAATTGCCCTAATTTAAGTTGAGCTGGATTTTTTAAACAGGTGGCAAACCTCCTAAATATATTTCAGAAATAAAGCCTTTTTAAAATCATTTCGATGATACCCATCTTCTAAAAATTCATCCAACTTTTTAAATAATTTGAATGTCACTTTATAAGCACGTGGCAACCCTTTTCAAACATTCTGAATGTTCAAACTCAAGCCTTTTTTAACACCCTGTCGCTTCTTGTTTCAAATAATTTGCGTAAAAGTTAATTAAATTCGACTTTTTAAACAGGTGGCACCCCTCTTCAAAAGTAGTTTCGCGCTAAGATATTCTTAAATATTCTTCGTCTAACATTGCGATACATATTTTACTTAACTGATATATAAATTGCATTTTTTAAACATGTGGCAACCCCTCTAAATATAGTTCAGAAGTAACGATTTTCAAATCCATTCGATTGATACCCATATTTTAATTATTCATTTAACTTATTTAATAATTTGAAATAAATTTTTAGACATGTGGCAACCCTCTTCCAACACCTCAAAAATATTCTTAATGTTTAAACTAAAGCCTTCTTAACACTCTTTCATTTGACATCCATATTTTGACATTTAATTTAACTTTTGGATAAGTTAACTAAATTCGACATTTCAAGCAGGTGGCAACCCACTTCAAAATATTTTCTAACAGCTACTTTCTGAGCCCCCTTTCATTTGGGACGTATATGTTGGACTTTCCTTAATTCAAATTTAATTTGATTTTTTAAACAGGTGGCAACCCTCCTAAAGTTTAGTTAAGAAAGAAAGATTTTCAAAGCCATTTTCATTGATACCTATTTTGTAATATTTTATTTTTTGTTTAGATAATTTGAATATAATTTTTTAAAAGGTGGCAACTTTTTTCAAAGAAGTAAAACCTTATTGAATATCTGTAGTCCAAGCCTTTTAATTTGACACCTCATTTCGAAAAATCGAACAAACGGCGCAGTTATTATGGCGTTGCTTATTAAATAATTTGAATTCAATTGTTCTACAGGTGGCAACTCTGTTCGAAAACACAAAATCAGTTTGCACATCTACAGGCCAAGCGCTTTAATTTGACGCCCCATTTTTGAAAATCGAGCTAACGGTGCAGATCTTTTAACGTGAACAAAAAAATCCCTTCGAGTATATATATGTATGTATATAGATACGAAAAAAAAACATTTATTAAATAATTTAAATAAAAAAAAACTGATGGGTTATATTGCAATAATAATACAATACATATAATTGATTTTATTTCTTTTTTTTACTGTGCCTTAATAAGTTATAAGCCAGTTTTCATAAAAATCTTGTTGAATTGCTTATAAAACCAACTCTTGTAAATGTGCTTTAATTTTGAAAATTTGTATACACTGCTGAAACAAAAGTACTGTAGGGAATTTTTTAGGGAATTTGTTTTGAGCGTAGTCAAAAGTAAAGATTTTTTTAAGGTGATGGTAGGGATTTTCAAAAAAAAAAACATCTGACATCACTGGTCCAACAATGCAAGGAGAGCTTAAAGTCGAAAAGCTGCAATCACAACAGACGGCCAATTTATTCGCCAGTGGGGAGTGCTGTGTTGGCCTCGGCCAAAATCGCTTAGGCGGTTACAGCACTAATAAAGAAGAAGAAGATATATCATACAAATTTTTGAATTTTCTTGTTGTTCAATATGCAGCATCATTTTGTGCGATACATAATGCATATTTAAATATTAATTGGCTTTTAGAGCCGAAATAATTGCTCAGTGCTTCACTTCGTACACTGTTATTAAACTTTTACAGTTAATTACACACATTTATTAATTATAACATGCTTTTAGGCATGTGAATAATTTAATTAAATAATTGAGTAAATGTTGCATTCTTTCAAGAGCTGCATTGTAAGCAGGGAATGGTGAAAACACAAATTCATTTCAGCATATTTAATTAACTTTGGTTTGTCTTTATAAAGTATGAGCTCTCGTTTAAATTTAACGAGTTAGGACATGGAGGAAAAAAACAGGAAACAACTTTTTTTTAAATGTCTTGCAAAAATGATTTGAAGGCGTTCGGAAACATACGTACACACATAAACGTACATATTATCAGTTAAAAATTTCCCCAAAAGAGAAACATGTGAGCCTTCATCAAAAAATTTTTATTTATCTAAGTCATATACGAGTCACATTTGTATGTACACTAAGGTGGTCCAAAAATGCTTGTGAAAAAAGTGAATTCCGAATTTTAAGCCTCGTACACCTATGGATTGTTCTGTATCGAAAAATATACTCCTGTTTTTGGTTTCTAAATCAAAAGATACTTACACTGAGAAAAAATCAACCAAAAATTGGCTAATATTATCAAATTTAAACTTGAAAACTAATCAACGTTAGTTTTGGTTAATATTAACAATGCCTTGGTTGATATTTTCAACAATGATCTGGTGGTAATATTAACCACACTTTTGTTTCCATTAACCAAACTTTTGGTTGACGATTTTTTCGTTTTAATACACTTATGTTTTGCACTTCACAGATGCTTTTTCATAATTCGGAGATACAAAACAAAAATTTTTATTATCACTTTAGAACGTTGCCTCTGACGGGAAGATGCGGTTCTTCTGAAAGTAAGCAAATAACATTTCTTACAATCGGTATACCTACCATGAAAAAAGAAAACAATAACTTGCTTGAAAAAACCATTGTCCTTTTGGCTCAGAGCAGAGTTCGCTCAAAGCATTCAAAGTATTCCATTTAGTTGATATGGGGAAAAAATGTTCATGGAAATCTATATTTTTCGATCGGAAGGCTTTGTTTCTCTTCCAATAATAATATTCGATTATTTATTTTTCCACTTTTCAATTCTAACGATTTTTTATAGGCCCACCCCCCCATTGCTAGCTTTGTGGTTTTGGGGGGACCTATAATAAATAGTTAATATTAAAGAATGGCTAAAAAGCAACTGGGTACTATTATTAAAAAGTTGCCAGAGGAGAAACGAAGTTTTTTTCCTCTTATAAAATAATTTGAGCGCTTTGTGCGACATCTTAATATTTTCTGATTTCAAAATAAAAAAACAATGGTATAATTTTTTATTTTTCGGTATAGAACAATCCTCGGTGGTAAGAGCTTTAAAATTCCGACCTTACTTATTTTGGCCCACCCTAATGTACACGCAGGAAACTTCATGCTTGCGTCTCTGTCTACCAAGTAAACTTGCTAAATATGTGTACTTTAGTGCATTTACATCTTGATGGAATATGTTGATAAATGTCTAGGCTTGAGCAATATTTTACTATAATGTTCAATTTGAAATATGTATATCCAAAGACTTGTGAATGCACCACCAGTAATATCTATAATATACTCTGATAGATCAATACGTAAATTGAGTGCATATGTTTGATCTGTAAGTTTCTATTGCTTTGACTATTCACATTTATCATAAATATAAATTTAACTAGACTCCAAGCTTGCATGCTCTTCATTATTTTAATATTGAATATGAATGTATGTATGTCCGTAATACATCCAGTTTAGAAATAAAAGATGCTGATGCTTTGTATGTATTTGAATGAAACCTCCATAAGCAGAGTTGTTTACGGTAACCATTGTTTCGTAACCATTGAACTTCCCTGCCTGTATTGCAATAACAAAAAAAAAAAAATCAAGTGAATTAATTGTTTGCTTTCATCTCAAGCGACGCTCTCACACACATACGTACATATATAAAACTAAAAATAACTGTTGTTACCACCTGATTCCTGGTTGTAAAAACAGCAATAACGAGCAGGTTAAATTGCCTTTTGATAAATGAAGCATAAATGTAAGAATATTGTGTATAAACAAAAGTGCATGAAAGCCTTGTTTACGTGAAAGAAGGCAAGTTTAAAAAAAATGATATTTTTCTCCGCACAAAATTGTAAAATTAAATTTACAAAGGAAAAATCTGTTTCAAACATTAAATTTTATATTCGGTATTTATTTAAATTCCTATTAGTTTAATGCTTGTAAGTGTTGGTGTCCAGCAATCATTTACTTTCAACATTAGTATTTTTTATCTTTTGTAATTTTAGTTATAGATTAGCAATTTTTTGTTATTTTGCGGTAATTTGCTTGTAAAACTTTGCACAACGCAGAAAAAAAAATGTTTAAATAAAGAAGTGGTGGATCACACACAATGATATGCCAAGCAGAGATGGATTAAATAGTTTGCAGAAAAAACCAGAGCAATTAAGCAGAGAAGCATGCAAATTACAACGAATGAAGCAGCAAACGCAGAAAAGCAACTGGTGCAATTAAAACAAATATTTAGATCAAAACTAAAAAAAAAATAAAATAAAATTATATCAACCGGAATAAATTAATATAATTTAATAACAAAAATCCTGCGTGCATTACTAAATTTATAGGCCGCGTCAGTACTCACAATTTTCTAGAAAAGGGAAAAGGTCACTAAGTAAATTTTATTCTAGAGTAATTTTTCGTTTCATGGAAGCTTAACTTAATTGTAAGCGGATCTTCAATAGAAACTGGCGTTTAAAACCGAAACCAAACCAGCTTTAGGCAAGCTAAATGGCATAAAAAGAGCGGAATGCTCGGCGATAACGGGGGGCACAGAAATCCTGCCCTCAGAATCGCTGAATGTACAATATGGTATCAGGCCTCGATTTTGGCTTCAGTGTCCGGGTGCGGTTTCCATCTAGAAGGGAATGGAGAAGGAGCGAAGCTGCCGATAAGGAATCCATCTTTATCTGCACTGGCGGATCCACGATAGACTGTGGTGTAGGGACAGGTGTATATTCTGACGAGCTTGGTGCCAATCGGTCCCTTCGTCTGAAAAACCTTGCTAGCATATTTCAGGCTAAAGTTCTGGACATATGTGAAGCCTGGCCAAGGCGGGAGCTTGTTTGCATGAATCTGTAGCGATGATACTGGGTCATCCCCTAAGGCAAATACAAACAGAAATCCACTCTCACCTTCGATAACCAACAAGGAGGAGATGGTAAGAGATTCAGATGTGCAAAAAGCACGAGAGCTTTGGCCAGACTTTAAGAGGAAGAAAACCGCAGAGCTGCTAAGTAAGTCAAGGGTAGAAGAATTTAGAATTGTGGCGACTATTATTGGTCATTTGGCGTTAGGAAAATATGCTTGTAGAATACTTCTTCCATAAAAGAGAATATGCCGGTGGTGTTGACTGTAAAGTACTTAAAAAGAAAACACCTTTAAATTTAAGATTTTTAATATTGGGGAACTTATTTTTGGTATATATTTCATTAAGAAGATTTCCGAAAGTAATGTCTGAATGATGGTGTAAGTTCTCGACATAACTTCCAATTAATATACGTAACGGTTTCGTGGAAATTATGTATGTCGAAACACTGATATTCATCTGGTATATCTACGTGGTCTTAAACTGGTGTGGTAATAAGGGCCTCAACATAAATCTCCAGAAGGGTGTTCTAATAGCGTTTACAGCAAGTTACAAATCAAACCCTTGGTTCGGTTACTCTTGAAGGAACAGTACTTGAATACTCCGATGAGATCAAATATCTGAGAATTACGCTCGATATGAGGCTTACCTGGAACTCCCATCTTGAGAGAACTATTTCTTAGAATTTCCTGTGTGAATGTCCCACATTTGCTAGACTAAGATTGAAACACATAAATTCATCCACAGGGAAACCTCCTATTACAAAGGTCAGATAATTATCATGCGGATATAAAAGATCTTCCAGATCTCAGCGTCTCTTATTCTGCTACACTGAATTATTGGTAGCTAACTAAAACCTAAAAGAGAAAATCAAGAAAAAATTATACTAGAAAGAACTTTCCACAGTAAATTTGTGGGCATGCGAACAACTTCCTTTTCAACAAATGACACCATGTTCCTTTTCAAAACTCATGCTGTGTGCCTTAATGTTGAACCAAAATTTGATATAATTGAGACAGCCCTGCGTATGAGGAAAATTCCTTGACCTTTCACAAATTTCGTAAATGCTTATGCAAGCTGCATCAATACTCAATACACAATGATGTTGGAAAGTGCAGTATTTATCTATTTTGAAATGGATGGAAAAACAAGTACTTTTTAAGCAAAAAAACAACACCGACTTCAATTCTCATGTGAAAATTTAAGGGTACCGTGAATTTCTTCTTGAACTAACATCAAACGGCCATCATTCATTGATTTTGATTTAATAATCTTGAATGTTGTTAAATGGTTGTTATTACGACTATTACGTGCACAATTATATTGTGTTTACATGCATACACTCATATGTACATACATCTACATATAGTTACATATGCTGCTTGTATCAAATTTGGAAATATATGTACATACATATGTTCTTGCCTGCATACATACATATAAATTCAAACACGTATCCTTCACTCGTCATCTCATATGAAATTGAAATCGTGTCCTTTCACTTCATCAGCGCCCCTTGGCTTTGCTTATCGTTTCATTTACTTGAATATGCTAAACGGCACATAATTAATTTCAATTTAATTAAATCAGTCGTACTAAAAGCCATGCACATGTTGTTGAGTAATTACATAAACACGTGTGTTGGTTTGTCTAGGATTATGTTATATGTCTGCTGATACGCCTAAGGTTACTTTGATATGAAGAGATTATCGTTTTCTTTGACATATGTACATATGTACCACGAGAAACAGCATTACTGGCTTCCGAAAACCAGTATCTGGCCGCAAAACATATCAGGTGGTTTCACTAGGCTTAAAAAACACTTGGACGTTGTACGAATTGCAGGCATAGCAAAGCTTTCCCATAAGAAAGACGGTTTTTACGTAGAACCCGTGCAACTAAAATATTTTTTTGGTTTAATAAAAACTAATAAATTAAGAAAACTAAATTTAAACAGAAAACAATGCAATTAAAAAAGAAAAATTTATTTAATCAAATCTCTAAAAAGGGAATGAAACTAAAAAAAAAGTTTCGACAATAAAATCCAAAAATTAAAGAAAACCAACTAAAAAAACAATTATAAATTTAAACAAGTAAAAAAGTCTAAGTTCGGGCGAAGCCGAACAATAAATAGAGTTTTTTCACTTTTCCGAAAACATCCGTTACATGGTGGTTTTACCCTTATTTCAAACATAGCATGTTCAGTTAGACTTAATGAGATAACGTTATGTAGTTTAAGAGGGCGGTACCACGCCCATTTTCCAAAATTCCTCAATAATTTTATTTAGTTTTAAGAGAATGTTGCTAGTATCAGTTTTGAGTAAAATAGCGTCCTTAAATTTCGAAATATCGAAGTTTCCATATTTCTGAAACTTACCGTTATATGAGAAGTGGGCGTAATTTTCGTCCGATTTCAACAATTTTCAACGTCTTGCTTTCATGTGTCAAGTACAAAAAATAAGCCAAGTTTGATACAAATTCATGGAACGGTAACAAAGATACACATATATGATCATAAGTGGGCGGTGCCACGCCCATTTTCCAAAAATTTGTTAAAACCGTATTTTTCGCTAAAGTCTTATTTGAATAAAATCGCTTCAGTGTTTAATGACAACAACAAACAACCGTTATGTGAACAAAGTGCTCTAAGCATTTATAGCTCATTATGAATTACTTGTCACATTGACAGAAATACCGCCAAGTTTCTAATGAATTTAAAAATACAAGTGAACTGGAAAATTCGATTGAACCGTCATTGTCAATTCCTTTTTTCTATCAGAACTTAAATTAGATCTTGCTTATCGGAGTCTAGATCTTCTGACCATCAACACGTCAAAGTAATTCATATGACGCGCGCAATAATGTAACAAATCTAATAACAGCTACGTATTTAGTATGTACCGGTATAAGTTGCACTTGACTGTGCTGCGCAAGAGTCGCCAATTTTTCACTGTCATTTGCGTTGATGTCTGCTGGTGTCGCCTTTGTAATATTGCCTTGCTTAACATATAATTTGCTGGTGTCGCATATGAATAGGAATCATCATCACAGCTGTCGCATACTTTTAGCCATTCGAATCACTTGTCAATTGTGCGGAATTAGAAGTGACAACTCAAGCGGAGCGACTCAGATGTTGAGGCTGATGTGAAAATCACAATTTGTCATTTGCACCATATTGAAAGTTTTATTTTCTTACAAACATATTCGTAAATTCTCTGAACGCTTCCCACCAAACAATTTGTGTTGCCGGCAATAAGAAAACGTGTCGCCCTCGGAAACAAATTTATTGCCGGTAATATTGCCATCGAATCGATTTCCTATTACCGGTCGCTCTAAAACGTCCGCCGAAGGCAACTCGCCTGGGTGAGTCGTTTTCTTATTACCTGAATGAGTCCTTTTCTTATCGCTTCAGGCGATATTTGGAATAATTTTATTCTTCTTAATACTTCATTTATTTTTTTGTATACCAAATTGAAACTTACAATCGGAATTAATTCATTTTCTCGCTGTGAGACTTCATATTTTTTCAATCTTGTCCTTGGGCATAATTTAGATGCTTTTGGCCAATGCTATTGACGCCATATTCATAAGTTTCCGAATTTTTGAGAACTTTTTTATTCAAAATTGACATGAACGAAGGGGTGTTGCCGATTTGTCACCACAGCAATAAATCGGTGAGTCGCCAATTTGTTGCCATTGACGATTGTTGCCTATTTCTCATGTTTTGCATGGTGGGTTCACTCGTTCGTTTTTATAATGGTGAGCACTTTTTGAAATTTAGAAGTTTTGTCGTTGTCATGCCTTACTCTTTTATTGTAGCTGTATCGATGTGACGTGAAAGTGGCAACGAATGAAAGTGCATAATTCAGAAGTAAATAAGCTTCTGCTCTGAGAGTCAAGCGGCAATGAAGGCTGTAGGCTCGCTCATGGTGCGCTCAAAGCTAATTGAGAAATTCTTAGCGTCTTTTTCAGTCCCATCTAAGAATTTTCCAGACTTATGATTTTGACTGTAAAGCCTGAGCTGGACAAGAAATGCACCCTCGAGTTGGTCTCATTTATAGATATTTCTGGCCAAGAGTGAACCGGAGGCGGTCAATAGATCTCTTTAGGTTCGCCAGGTTGCAACTATCAATTCTGGTAGGCAATTAAGGAGTAAAGTCCTCTCTCGACATTTGGCATTTCCAATTGGCGTCATTTGGCACAGAAAAGACACGACTGGTGTGCTTTATTGAACTCGGACAAAATCGCTTAGGCGGTTACCGCGTCAAATAAGAAGAAGAAAAAGAAGATTTGGTTGATATTCCCCCGAGGTAAAGGGCAGGTCTCCCATTTTAAGGGAAAAACGTTGTCTGAAAGAAATTCATGACTTAGCAGCCTTATCGAATCAGTTCTATTTTAAAAGGAAGTGAGCATAATAATAATAACTTCGTTTTTATAATTTTATAAAAGTAAGATTTTATTGCAAGTAATGGCAACGGATTTGAAACTCCCTAGTCCGACCAAAGAAATGATCGAATCATTAAATACCATAAAATTTTAATGAAAAACAGCAAAAGAAATAGCTTCACTTTATTGTCTGTCAACCTATGCAGGCTCCGTAGTAAAGGAAGAGCTCTCAGATTTATTCTAGTTGTGCTTACCAACTACATACATATGTAGGATTGCTGTATTTCATCAGGTGTCATTCAAAACATTTCCAAAACTAATCTCATAATCTCGTGCTGGGCTCAAAGCAAATTGGCTTACATACGTTTATGCTGTCGCCCAGCTACAATAAAGCGCAGCATCACAGATTCATACATATTTGCTCCTTCATAGTCAATGTCAAACCAAGCGAAGAGTGGGGTTAAAATGAAAAGCATAACAGGGAAAGACCAAAATCACAAGCAGTAAGGAGAACGTATAAACTCTGACAAGAGAAAAGCAAGCAGAGTTGATAAGTATAAATGACTATCAGAGAGTATGTATGGACATATATTAGCATGGGTATTAAGGTAGTCCAAAAACGCATGTGAAATGGTAAAGTCCGAATTTTAGTGCTCTACCCCACTTGGTTTGTTCTATATGGAAAAAATAGACTCCCTTTTTAATTCGAAATCAAAAAATATTTAGAGGTCAAAGCTCAAAGTTGTATATATATTTTATATGGGGAAAAAACCATTTTTCGTGAAAATCAATATTTTATGGGTCCCTCATTGCATTTTTAGGGGTTTTAGGCGACCTATAATGAATAGTTAATATTAGATCAAAAATATTTAAATAAACAATTGGGTATTATTATTGGAAATCTCCTGAGCCTTAACAAAGTTTTCCGATCAAAAAATATTGATTTTCAAGACTTCAATACCATTTCTATGAAAAATTGTTTTTTTCCACATAAAACAGATATATATAAAACTTTCAGCGCTTTGAGCGACCTCTATTTTTTTAAAAGAAAAAAAACGGAGATTCAAATTTTTTCGACACAGAGCAATCTTAGAAGGTGAGAGCATTAAAATTCCGACTTTAATTTTTGTTTTGACCACCCTAATATGCATGCATTACCGTGACTGTAGCTTTGGACTGATTTTATGCTTTCATAAGTGCATACATACATAGCAATAACAAGAAGCCAATTTTGGAGGCATTTTTACCACCACTCATTTGCAGATTCTATACAAGGAAATGTATGTATGTATGTACATAAAGAAGAAACAAGCTCAAAATCTGAAAGTTTTGTGCATTTCCACGCATTGTCTGCAGCCAACAGAGCTGGATAGTTATCAAATGTATCCTACGAGGTCAACCAGTTATTCAAATGATGAGCTTTTCGGTATACATCAGGATTTGTATGTGCGTAATCAGACTGATATTTACCTGCGTTGGCAGCTGCCTAACAATTTGAATGGACATTTTTATAAAAGCAGTTTTTGAGTATTTAAGTAAGCATTGAATGGTTATAATCAATGAAGCTACAAAAGGGGTCGGCTTAATTTTTCTTAAATTTGGTCGAATATATGAAGTGTGGAATTGTTGGTTGCGCTTTTCTAAGAAAAAATTATTACGTGTCCCCTATTTTGTCGCAAATAAGTAAAGAATCGCCAGTTGGCCATATGCGATAATTATTTTACGTTGGTTTTTACGTAATAAGTGAATTTCTCCTTAAAATTTGGTAAATTCTCACAATGCCAATTGAAACAAATTTCATCAATACCCTCCATAGCTACTAATGGGTTTGCACGCAAAGAAAATGAAACTTTCATAAACACCAGAGACAAAAATCCATGCTTGATCAAAGAAGCCCAACAATGTCTGTCCTAAAATATACCATGGAAAGCAAAAGCAGATGGCGTAATTTTTCTCACAGAGAAATAATCATAATCCCCACTCATCATATAAGAACAAAAATATCATCTTACTAACGAAGAAAATCGATGGATAAAAAAGCTGTGATTGACCAAACGATAACACCGTGCGACAGTCAGTCTTACACACGAAAAAATCAATATATTCACAAAACTGGGGGCCAAATATAGTAAAACAGCGTTTTTGGTTTTTCTCTCTGACGTCAGGATTTTTTTTAAAGGACTTTGAAATTTCTAGAATATGATTGAATAAAAAAAATATTCAAAAGATTCGATGCATTGTAGAATAACAATATGGGTATCAATTAAAAGGGAAAGAAAAAATAACTAATTTAAAGGTGCACCAGGACGAATAAGTATTGAAAATGTCCTTTTAAAATTTTATCCTTAAATATCCTGGGAAATTTCCAATATTTATTTTTGAAAAAATATATATATCAAGGACTAATATGTTACCTACCACAACCTCGAATTTCGTCCTTCTAACATTATTAGTTTTAGATAAAAAAAAATTTACACTTCTCTTTATAAGATATTGATAGTTACATAAATGAAGGTACTGGAATCATTATTATGGAACCATGTATGCGCTCTAAAAGAACAAACTGAACGTATGATGTACGGTTTAGATACTTTAATTTTTTTGTATACAAGGGCGTAGCCAGCCTTTCACCTAGGGGGTAGGAGTTTATACAGAGGGAAAAAATGTTTTTAAATACATTTTTTTTCTTTGTGTATATAAATAGAAATTTTTAGGATTAAGAAATTATAAATTTTCTGGTATCCTTTACAACGATACCAATTTCTTAAAAATCGGTTTGTAAAATTTTTTGTTTAAAATATTTTTTTTTTTTATAAAAAAACGGTATTTTTAGCTTTTAAATGTTTTATTAAAAAAAGGTAGTTTTTCCTTTTAAATGTTTTTTCTCAAATTTTTACATACAAAGTATACAAATATGCATATCAGAAGAGAAGAAGGGGGTCTAATCACGTTTACAACGATAGCAACTTTTTAAAAATAAATTCAAAATTGTTTGAAATATAAGGTTTTTAATTTTTCGAAGACCCGACCTGAAATATAAGTTTGCAATGTTGAAAGTTATAAACCATTTAAATAAGAGCAAAAGGCGATCTACGGCTGTATTTTTACTTTTTTTTAGTTATTTACATATAATATTAAAAAATAATTTTTTACCAAAGATCCTATTTCGAATTTCGAAGGCCCATATCTCAATTTCGGAGGTTAACTTCGAAAAACGGTGAACTAACTTTTTTACCTATGACTCAATCTCTTAAAAAAAATTGGTTTGGTCCAATACCCAGAGGAGTGCTGTACAGTGTAATGATTCTAGTATCTTCATTTATGTATATTGTAACTATCAATATCTTATAAAGATAATTGTAAAATTTTTTTATCTAAAACTAATAAAGTTAGAAGGACAAAATTCGAGGATGTGGTAGTTTACATATTAGTCCTTGACATATATTTTTTTCAAAAATAAATATTGTAAATTTCCAAGTATATTCAAGGGTAAACTTTTAAAAGCACATTTTCAATATTTATTCGTCCTGGTGCAACAAAAAATTAAATTTCTACAGAATTTTTCCTATTGACTGATACCCATTTTGTTACTCTACAATGCACCAAATCTTTTAAATAATTTTTTTATTCAATCATATCCCAGAAATTTCAAAGTCCTTTAAAAAAATCCTGACGTCAGAGGGAAAAATTAAAAACGTACCTAGAATCGCGGTGACAAGAACTGGTAACATTTTTTGGTATTAAAATTTTCCGGTTACAAAATCTTCGGTAACGTGCAGAATGGACCTGCCAACGTCACTTTGTTGCTTCGGCTGCTTAATTTGGCTCGAATATTTTACTTGGAAATAAAAGGAATGGAAAGACTTAAAGTGTAACAAAAGCAAGGAAGTAAAAAACCAAATTCTGAAATAGGGCGTCGTTTAAAAGTTTTCTGAGATAGGGCGTTTTCGAACTGGCTGCCAAGATAGGTCGATCTTCCACTCAGGTATCCACGTAATAAACGATTTTCAGTGTAAGAAGATTTAAAATCTTTCATTTCACTCTGCTAAATATAAATATTATTCCAATACGCTGCCCTTTTAAAAATTTATGTTCACCACATTTACACCATAAACAATTAAGCAGTTAGTGAAAAGTTATAAAAAATTCACAAATATTGAATTTTTTATGCTTTGCCCTAACACGGTTTCAAACCACAATAAATGTTTTTTTATTATTGAAACGAATAAATCATGAATATGTAAAATAATTAATGGCGGCACAATCAGCACGCGAAGGATAATTAATTGCTGCTGTCAATAGAGTGCACAGTGGAAAGTAAAGATATAAAATCGAAACAGCCTTGCAAAAATAAAGTAGGTTGATCATTGCTATGAAGGAAAATTTACTTTTCATTGCCAAATTGGTACACTTCCAGTGTACCTAGAAATGATTACTTTTCAGCAAGGATAGGTTGTTGTAATCGGTTAAATCAAAGCTGAGCAGCTTAATCCTGAATTTAGATTGTAAATTTTCTAGAGCAAAGTTGCCAGTTTGAACACTTCAGACTGTGAAGAGAATTGCCATTGTAATTTCAATTCTATAGTGGGGGCTTCCATGCTATTTTATTGGGAACTGAAAAAATATATATATAAACCAATTTTTTTTTTCCATCTATATATTAAAGGAACTATGTGTTTTGTTTAATTTTTTTCGCAGTCTTTTCCCTGTTCTTGTGTATTTGGCGTGATTCCAGGTACTCCAGCAATCCATCAGTCGCACATTAAGCCAAAGTGATGGTAAACAAGTACATACATACGCATGTCTATAGGTGATTGCTGCAATTGAAAACCATTTAAGCAAACATGTAAACAAATATTGATAAAGCGTTAAATGCGAAATTGGCAATGCAGGCAGTGGAAATGAAATATTAAATGTAAGTTGTGGTTTATTCGACAAAGAAATAAATTTGAATAAAATGTGCTTACAAGCAGATTGCATATTTTTCAAGAGAAAATGCATATGGTAAATGATTGAATATTTTGTTGCTATAAAATAACAATTAAATATACAAAAATAATAAAAGACTTAGCGGCAGCATGGAAAAAAAAATTAACATATCGTTTTTTCATAACGCGTATATGTAAATATAGAGTTATTTTTTATTCACTTTATTTAATTAAAAAGCGCATATTCCTGCCTCATCGCCTTTTGGTGCTTATACTAATTATGTAAAGAGCGTTGTTATTTACGCATAAATTAATTGATTAAAGCTTTTAATCATTTATGCTTGTATGACTAAATATTACTTAAATCGATGCCTAATTTGTTACTGGGAAGCCTTGAATGGCGCATTTGATTTCAAGTTAATTACGGCGTGGAAGAAGGTACGGCAAATTTTGTTATTTGTGCCAAAAATAAAGCTAAGGAAAATGGTAAGGCAAAAAAGTTTTTAGGCAGCCCAATAAACTAGATATTACTTATTATGAAAAAGGAACCCGGTCAACAACTAATCAAATAATAATTTTGCTTATGACTTTGGGTCTCACCAGTACCAGAATTTTGAGATGAGAGGGGGGAGAAGTTTTAGGTTATTTTTTCATACTTTATTAATTTAATTTTTTTGAGATGGTTTTTAAGATTTAAGCGAATTTTTCGTATTATTTTTCGCCATTTTAGTAAATTTTTTTTCTAAAATTTTTTTTTTCATGAAATTTTTTTTAAATAATTGTTTGCCGGTTTATAAGGTTTTACCTTTTGGCTCACTCGATTATCCGAACTGAACCGCAGATTCGGATTCTGCACACAAAAACTAACTTTTGTCGGACATTTTTTTTCTGGAATGGACGAGAGTCGGTAATACGACCAAAAGATAGAGCACCGCCGACTTGGCAGTGAACCATAAGATAGATCGTGTCAGCTGGCACGTTCTCCGTTTTTACGTCCATGGGTATAAAATGATTAAATAAACAATTTGGTATTATTATTGGAAGTCTCCTGAAGAAAGGTTTTCGATCGAAAAATATTGATTTGAAGAATTATATAGCATTTCTACGAAAAGTTGTTTTGTCCCCATATAAAATATATGGAAAACTTTGAGCGCCTTGAGCGACCTCTAAATATTTTTTTTTGATTTCAAAATAAAAAAATAGAGGTATATTTTTTCGATATAGAACAGAAGGGGGTGAGAGCATTAAAATTCTGACTTTACTTATTTTGGACCCTACTAATGTACATACATATGCATATCAATTCACAGTATGAAGCTCTGAAAACACTGAATTAGCCGTCTAAGCTATACCTGTTGTACTGGCATGAAAAGTAAAGCCCCACTCCAATTACTGACATGAGCATTTTACCGGAAGGAGTTCATGCCAGTGCCTGTTAACATTATGCCAGTAAATAACTGAGCTATTGGTATAATGTAAACTGGCAATAGCAGTTTATTCACTCCAAATCCACTTTTGTGGTGTAAACATTTTTTATGTAACTTCATCGTAAATTCTTTCTTATATCCGTTTGCATCAATGTTTATATTTCTACACCTCACTTTAGAGTATCCTCTAATAAAATAAAGCCCATTTTCCAACACTTGTCACCAAGCGTTTGTCTACTTATTAGCCAATTTTCGGTTTATAATAGACGCTTAGCTTATCTGTCAAAATGTCAGCTTCTCTTGTGTCCCTTTGACTGTTTTCATTGGCACTCAGACATGCTTGTACAAAGTTGCGAATCGGAACAGCCAGCTTTTCAGAGTCAATGATAAGCTGGAGTAAAACCGAAAATAAACCGATTTAGCTCAAAAAATATGTAAATGAATACGTAGATATGTATGGCTGGGTATAAAGAGATGAACTGTAGTGTTGGCATCGCTTCATACTTACATACCTATGTATTTAGTTACTGTTGATTTGTGCTCTAAATTCGCACCCACACACACACACGCACACACACACATTGTTTGCACATCACTTATCACTTTCAACTAATCAAGTTCATTTTGTATGCCCAGCACGTGCATTTGCGTTTATGGACGTTAGTGAATTTGCATTTTAAATGCGCATTTAACACGTACTAGTTGTACATTTACGCATACATAAATGCGATCATAGCTTTGTAATATATAGGTAATTACTTATGTATTTAGATATCTATGTATGTGTGTACATAATATGTAGATTTAGATCAAAAATGCAAAATAACCTATGTAGAGAGTAGGCCACCTTTGCACAAATACTGCAATTGTGGTTTTCAATTACGATATTTGGAAAATGTGCAGTAATTTATGCCCATCGAGAGTGGAGGTCAGAGCTGAGTTTCAGGGGCGCTGGCGATGAATTTAATTCAAAAAAATAAAAAATCTAAAAAACTGCAAATAAAACAAAAAATATAACTGAAAGTCCTCTCAGCTTGTGTAACATAGATCGAAACGTATTTAAAATATTATGAGTATTTTCAAAAACCCCTTGAAGCTTTTCAAACATTGAATACGACCGCTTGGTTGGCATCTACATATTTTGCTCTAAACTCTAAATATTCCGGAGATTAAAAAAAAGGATTTCAGTTCAGAAGGCCCGTCAATGACCTCTTTCTTGGGGCCCCGGACTGCTATTGACGGCCCTGTACATATATATAAGTACATATGTAAATTTCCATGCGAATATGCGGATGTGTACAAAATGGCCTTTTTGGTTGATATTTAATTATGCAAGCTTGTATGATAATTACGAGTGTTTTAGTAAGTGATAGCATTGAGCTTATATGAGTTCTGACAATTATATTTAGCTAGGCTATCGAATATTCGGCACAATTTATGAAAAGTAGACACCTACCTTCCAAATAAAAAAAAATTTAAAGGTTAATTTTTGATACTAAAGGTGAGCTCTATGTTATTTTACATCGGTGGTCAGCGGAGGTGTAAATAGGCATTAACATTAATAGTGAAATACACGAATATACGACAAGTCTCAAATTTACCCAAATCCTACCAGGGGCTGATTTAGATGGTAATTTGTGAGAAGGGGAACTTTCAGGCAAATGTAACTAATTCAGCGATTGTGTTAATAAGCATAAACATTATTTTTTATGCATTTGTTTACATACATATGTATATAGATAATAATAATATAGATACTTACATAAATAAATTTTTATTTAGACGTTGAAATTGATGCGGTGCACAGTGGGATGTCCCCATATAAGCAATGGCCAAAATTAGTAACCGTGCTACAAATTCGTTGAAATTTCGTATATGATGTATTCTGCACTTAGGAATAAATAAATGTCGAAAATGGTAAAAGTCGAGACACTGTCACTGTTATGCCATTTCGCTGATGTTCTGAGTATATCCTGGTTTTGACCAGAAAAACATAAATCTAAATGAACGTCAAAATCAGTTAATATTATCGGCCATCTACTTAAGAAATATAGGCGCAAATTTTAAAAAATTATGTTTTAATGGAATTTGGTGTACCCTCGTTTACTCCAAAATTTCCTAACCGGAAGATAATCAAGACTTTTTCGATATGACGCCCACCTTCTACAACCGTTTTTTTTGACTCCAAGTAGCAAAATTTATGAATTTTAGGGAAAATTAACAAACACATTTATTTTATTACGAAAGAAGTTCCTATTTTTTCCTTTTAAAAATAAAAAAAAAAGCATTTTTATCAAAAATTCTTTTTGATTTGGATTACCTGGATATTTTACTATGAATCTGCGTATTTGCTTTTTCAGAATTCGCCAGCCCGTTTTTTCTATTTTTGATCGCTTTAGTCCCATTGTGCGGTACCATTTCCCATATCGGTTTTCTAAATTGCACTGGTTTCGCGAATATGCATATTAATTTTTTTTTGGTGTTATAGTTAATTTAAATTTTTGAAGTTTAATTTAAAGAAGTTCACAGCAACTATAAATAAATTTAAAAACAATTTAATTAAAAAAATTTAAATTAAAGTCTGCTGGTCGTGGTACTCAACCCCCGCCCACGCAGCTCAATAATCCGCATTACTGCCGTCTGTCAAGGTACAATTTTGATCAGTAGTGCGTTTCTGGCTAACACACTACAGACCAACGCACTGCAGATCTATGTATTGCGCCGTTAATTCGGATCAACGTTGCCGACTATCTTTGCTTTAAGTCACTCATACGCCTCAGCGGCTATGCAAACTTGGTACATTGGAAGTGGATCTGTACATTCCCTCAAGTACATAGTATGTATGTACCATCAGCACATACAGCGTTCTGGGAATATCATAAATATTCCACTATAATGTCTTTTTAAATACACATGTTTGAAAGTCTCCACACTAATAAAATAAAAACGATTTGTCAAGACAAAAAAGTCGTACCCTTGTCTTAGCGAAGTCCTTTGATTTGTTTGCACTTTATAGCCAGCAAATTCCGTTTGTGCACACATTTATCGAAACAGAGCTTTCCCTTCAATATTGGCTTTTTATGCTAGTTTCCTGTAACTTAGCAATCGCAAATACAAATTTGCTAAGCCAGATAGGCAAAAACATAGCGCGCTAATGCCAATGGCATTTGGTGACAAAAGTTGGCAGTGTAAATTTTTGTTAGTGACACCGCAGAAGCCATTCATCATCGAGCTGTCATTTTTTTTTTTTGACAATGTAGACGACACAAATGACAAAGTCAGTAGAAGCACAAAAACAATGGTGTATACGTACATATATACGGTGGCGAAAATATAAAGAGGGACGCGACATTTTAAGAAGTTTTGGGTATTATTTCTGTGGTTTATGAATTTTTTATTATTTTTTATGAAAATGTGGCTCATTATCTAAACAAAAGCTTTGTAAGTCCGAATTTCAAAATTTGTTCAAAAATTGTGAAAATTCGAAAATTTTCAACAAAATTGTATAATTTTCAAACTGTTTAATCAGAATTTTTAGAACAAATTAAATTTTAGTATAATAAAGTGCAAGTCAAAAAAAAAAATGCCAGAACTCAGCAGTAAATTCTAGATATTTCAAACTTGCATTTTATTTACTAAAATTGAATGGGCTATACAAATATATACCCAAAATATTTCTAGTGAATCTTATTAAAAAGCCCCAAATTTCTCATCGAACTCTGTCGAATTTTCCTAATTCTTTGTGCAAAGTTTGAAATTCGGACTTACATGGTTTACTTGTTATTATGTATGTATATATTTATTATTATTCATACGTATGTACACATGTATATATCGTAAGTATAGTATGGAAAGGGCATAACTCGCATCGTTGCTGAAATGCAAAAAGCTATAGCTAAGAAAAAATTTTTATTGCATAAACCGGTGTGAGGACTTATAATTCGATGAAATGCGTCATAATCAATCAAAAATTGAATTTTGGATTTTTAGTTAGTTACGGCCTTTTGTATTTCAGCGACCATGTGAGTTACTACGCCCTTTCCATACTACACTAACTGTATGTACATATGCACGTAAACATGTAATAATAAACAAAACACAATTACAATTACAACAACAAGTACAAATACAATTATAATCACAATTACACTTTTCAAAGAAGTAATAATTGGTCCCCCTGTATTCGATTTCAGTTTCTTAAAATTTAAATTTAGCAGTCACCCTGCTTTATTAGCAAAGGCGCCCACCGGCAATGTGATTTGATGTGAATGTCGCGCATATCGCATTATTATATGTTGCAACCAGCGGATGTGTGCTGGAAAATTTTACATAGATGAGAAGTACAGTACGTAGAAAAAATTTGTGATAGTGAAACGTTGTCGCCTGGGTAAAAGATTGTCGTATGTTACGCACATATACATGACGCTTACGACAATCTTTTATAGGGAATTTACATGATTCAACTTTCACAGGCGATTAGTTGAACCAAAAGTTGAACGAAAGTAGGGAGCCGACCAACTTCATTGTAAGCGATTAGTTGAAAGGCTGTTTACACCAGGCGATTGTTGCTTTCAACTAAAAATCGCCTGAAAAATCGCCTCATGTAAATTCCTTATTACCCAGGCGACGACGTGTGCATGTTTTCTAAGCATCCGTCGTACCCTATATATTTATTATTTCTATCTTGGATGCATTCTCTAGCAATAAAGAGTAATGCTAGGGGTGGGTCTTTTTCTACCTCTCTTTTTGAATTAGCCCATATCCAATTTTCGGAGGCTAGTACTCGTTTGGTTTATGGTAGCCGTGGGTAATAGCGCAATTTTTATGGCACTAGCTCAATAAGGACGGCGCCACCTGTGGTGTCAGTGCACTAACTCAGCGTAATAGCGCAGTGTGCTGATTTGAATACGGCGCCATCTGAGTGTAACCACAGTACCCATCGTCATACAGTGTCATACACAATACACAGGTTTCGCGTCTATTAAAGCTCAGTTAGTCTAGACTTAATTTCCGTAACGTAACTTGACTCGATATTTTGGCCAACCTGTTATATGGGAAACTGTGTTGGCGGTTAGTTATAACTTAACTTACCGTAAGAAACTTGAGAACCTGTAGATTTTAGGTTCTTAAGTTTCGGTCTTACGGAAATTGAGAGCGGTGAGAGAATCAGGCTTGCCAGTCTCTCGTTTTTGTATTTCTTAAAAATAAATGAAAGCAAACATTTTTGTTTGCATGCATTTTTTTGATATGGCATTTAAGGCGGCGAACTGTTAAACAGCTGAAAAAGAAAATACAAAAACAAAATATTTCCGCTCTTGGCTTAAGTTCACGTGTTGAGTAATCATTGATGATTTCTTACGGTAAGTTAAATTAAGTTAAGTCTAGACTAACTGAGCTTTTACTTGTACCGCTTGTACCGCCAACTGAAATTTACTGCTAAGAATGTAGTAAATGTCACGATATTATCAACATTCTTGAGTAAAAGCTTTAAATTTGCCAACGTACATAAGTTTCTGGCGTTATCATCACTCAAAAACAAATACATGTAATTTTTGAAAGAATTAAAGCGAATTATGTGTGTCTCAAGTGTTTCTTGGTGTTAATGGCGCTAGCGCCATTTGCTATAATTTTTGGATGTTGCACAGACCATAATCGTAACTTATGCTATTTGCACACTTGTCCAATCATAGTTGCGTTATCGTCTCGCCCTGAAATTTTGAGCCGAGCACATGCATTTCAAAGGAGATCTGCACACTTGTCGTTATCGGCACATCGTAGAGGATCAGAAACGGATAAGTACGGCTTTTTCGTTTGCTAATCGTTGTGCACGCATTGTTTGTTTACATTTTATGGGGAAAAATTAGTGAAAATGTTAATATTTGCATAAAATCTGTGGAAATTATTAAAAAGTGGATAATTGCAATAAAATTCAATAAATGTGAGCGTTTTAACTATAAAATATGACGAAATTGTAAAAAGTCTCTGTGTGCATGCAAAAAACACATTTCAGGAAAAGAAAAGAGGAGATATTACTGAAAATCGATGTCTGGAATTGTTGCAGCACAGTCTATATTTTAAATATTGCTGGTTGTAAATATTTCGCGAAAATATCAACCAGAAAAACAGGAAATACCTGCTCCAAGTGAATTTTCAGACGCCAAATGAATTGAAATATCACGACCGAAAGCCTTAGTGTTGCAGTGTCGATACGGACTAAAACAGGTAAAGAAATTTTTTAACGATCCCGCCTTGTTTTAAAATTTACTCCTTGCCGAGTGTTAAAAACAGTCAACAACCGAGATTTGTTCTTGACTTTTCATAGGTAATCGGATTTCAAAGTCTTGCGTACCATCTTAAAAGAATCGGCAAAAAACTTATATTTCATTGGAAAGCCTACACCATCTACAAGCAAATATTGCACTCCCAAGTCCTGGCAGTCTTCCTCGTAAAAGTGGCTTAAAAGATAATGCATCAATTCACAAAGTGTATGTGTGTGTACTTCTCTGCTTTTTTGTACAAAAGCATTCCTTTTAGAAGCATGCTCAGAATTTTCCGCGCAAGCGTTCTTAACAGTCTATGCAATATTTGTAGGACGCTGTGGTTTAATCGCCAAAAACTATGTCAGACAATAGATGCTCACATGCGCATTAAACAAAGGCCTCAGAAAATTTAATTGGCCTTGATCGGTAATTTCTACCCCTAAAAGCACTTCACATGAGTGGTCACCTGAGACAAAAGCTTCAAAACCCGCCTTGTCAAATTTGACGGCATCCATTGGGCCATTTTTTCAGTGCCAGTTTAAACCTAGATTAAGTAAACTGCGTTTAAATTGAACAGCTGGCTGACATTTGATTGGCTGATCTTAGTTTAAACCAGCCAGATCGGGCGTTTAAACTGAGTTTAAACTACGGCCGTGCACTGAAAAACTGTCCGATAAACATTCATTTGCAGAATTTACCATATAGATATATGTATTGGTTCGCATAGCGGCTATATTCTAAATCCTATCTTATGCTTTGTCTTATTCACGAGCGGTATAAACACATAATCATTGTTTGAATTATTGGAAAATATCCTGGAAAATATAAATGTATGCATGTATATCCCTTTAATATTTATCCAATTGTCCTACGAGTAAATGAACTCCTTTACAATAACCTTTTGCTTTCGTGTGGGGACTGATGCGATTTACAGCCTTATTATCTATCTGGAACGATAGGCAGCACGAACGATTCGGCCAGAAGAAACAGGTAATTCCAGCTTTCGTAGGACAAAGGAGTATTCCTGCGTTCATTGGAAGAATGTGGGTGGTCAAACTTTTCTTTGGATCTAGGCACCCATATGATTTTTATTTTTTATTAAGTAAAAAGATTAAAAATCAAAATCATAGCTTAAATACACAATTTCTATACTATCAGATTATTTTTTTTTTTGCTATAACTTATCAGTGATATTAAAATTTTTGCAGCTAATTAAACAACTACGCGTCATTAATAATTCTGACCCCATTTTGGCCTCAACAATATTTACGCGTGGCATAGTACGTATTAGACATGTCTGAGGTGAGGTTCTACGTAAGTATGTACATACGTTTGTAAATACATACATATGTACGTACAAATAAAACTTAAAACCTACTGCGTGGGGAACTTATAAAGGGCTATTCAACGCTGTTACACCCTTCCTTTTTCTGCCTTAGTTTGGCGGTCCTACTGGTCCGATTTGAAATATCAAAAACACCACTGGAAAGGATGATTGAAAATAAGGCTGTCCATCAGTGATGCCAGATTGTGGGTGATTTCCCTATTTGAGGGATATTTTGCAACAAAAATTATTAAAAGGGAAAAAAGGGACATTTCAAATAAATAAGGGATTTTCTTTTGATGCAGTTATTGTTGCATAATTGATCCAAATTTAAGAATATTCGACATTCTTACGTAATTAATCTTTCTGAAGATGTGATGTGGAATGAAATGGTATATAATTCTTAAAAAGTATAAGGACAATTTCGAAAATTTTCTTACGTTAACCAATTCAAGCGCTGAGTAAGAAAGAATCTTTTCAGTTGTAACTGGTGTTTCGTGTAAAAAGCGGAACAAATTATCTGATGAAATGTTAAATAGCACATGAATGTGCTTCAATTTTTAAGTCACCAAAAAATTCTTTTAGGCCCTTAGTGAGTGAGCAAAAAAATAAAAGTGAAAAAATGAATGAGTGAAAAAAATGCAGAAAAAGAGGTTTTTTCTTAACAGCGGTCGGCCCCCGGCAGGCAATGGCAAACCTCCGAGTGTATTCCTGCCATGAAAAACAGCTTCTCATAAAAATACACTCGCCATTCGGAGTCGGAGTAAAACTGTAGGTCCCTCCCCTTTGTGTGACAACAACAAGGGGCACGCCACAAATTGGAGGAGAAGCACATATGTGTAAGCGCCAATTATTATTATTATTATTTTAATGGATTTTACTTCTTTACTACTGAAACATGTATATGTTTAAATTCGTTGGGAATTTTGTGGGATAAATTTTTAAGCTGTGGGTAATTGAGGGATTTTTTCCCAATTTTCGTGGGATTTTTAACAGAGAATGTCTGGCATCACTGCTGTCAATGCCGTGTCAAAAGGATTCCGAAGACGAGGTCCAATACGAATATATGTACGTAGACCACCCGAAGACAAGTAGGAAGACGAATTCGAATACGACGACGAAAATTAATACGAAGAGAAGTACGAAAAATAGGATCAATACGCAGATGGTTGTGAAGACGATTACAAAGACAGCAATAAAACGACAGCGGACATGAATACAAAGAGGAATGCATCGAAGGCGCCTAAGACGAGCACGGAGATGAATGCGAAACTAATATGAAGGCAGTTGTGGATGTGAAAAGGTTCCGAAAATTATGGCGAGTACGAAGGTAAAAGCGTATAAGATGAAGTGGAAGATGAGTACGAACAAGAAAAGACAACGAATACTAATATGACGAATACGAAGACAAAAACGGATACGAAGATAAGGTCGAGGAGGAATACGAAGAAGAATATGACGACGAATACGAAGTGAACAACTAATATGAAGATTAATACGGACACACTCAGGAGACGAATACGAAGACAACGACTAAAGCGAACACGAAGGTAAAAACATATGTGTCTGAAGACGGCGACTAAAATTAAAACGAAAAAATCTTCGGGACCCTTAACAAAGTAAGTGCGGCTGGACCACACTGCTGAATTGAAACTTACATTAAATGTCTAGTTTGCCTCATAAGCAATATACCGTCGTTTAAAGTACAAAACCGCGTATCAACAAAATGCAAAACCTTAATGTGCCGTATGAGGTTTTGTAGCTCGTTCAAATCTAGTATTTCAAATGGCTAAAAATTACCGTTGATTTTTTTAAATATTCTTTGACGCATTTGCTTTCATATAACCAATAAATCCGGAACACCTTAGGCAAAAAAAAAATCTAAAACGAAAATTTTTAGGCACTTGAAACTTGCACTTGTTTATACTAGAATTGAGTGGGCTACAAAATTGCATACTCAAAATTTTTCTAGAAAATCGAATTAAAAAACTCGAAATTTTTACGAAAGTTCGTTGATTTTTTTTTTAATATTGCCGTTTTTTGTTAAACAATGAACTATATTTATATACATGTTTTTATAAAAAAATAGCTCAAATTAAATACAAAAAAAAAATAATTGTGAAAACTAGTCAAAATTTGGTATGACTAATTTTTTTTCGACCCTCTATGTACATATCTTAATATTATATGTAATTTTTTTTAATCTCTATTTGTTAAGAGACTTAATAAAAGTTTGGTTTGGGTTATGAATACATAGATGAATTACATTTAAAAATAAAATAAACAAAAAGACCAGAAATATATCAAAATACATAAATTTTTTATATTTCTAAATAAGGAGATATCTATGGGTGGGGATTTTTACGAAATTTCAGGCAAAATCGGGGAATTTCATAGTCAAAAGTGGGGTATTCTCAAAAATTAGTTGATGAGGTGTGGTAAGTTCATGTGAGGTGAGTTTAAGAGAGCAGTACTGAGTTCGGGTGTGGTGAGTATATTAGCGGTGAGTTTTCTCAATATCTCTGTGTCTATCTATGTATGATTATCCTTTTGTTAAACTTTGTTTAATGCATTGCTTAAAATATAGAAAACTACCATATTAGGTCCGCTATTTTTAATTTTCATTTTTTCAATCGCGTACTTTAAATTTATAGATCTCAGCGAGGAATAATCGGATTTGAAAAAAAAGGCAGGTTTTTAAAGGTTCAGAATTACAAGGTGAAATCTGCGCCAATATTCGAATTTTGTTCTCGATTATATAAGTTGTTGAAATTTACCAAAAAAGCCAATTTGTACACTTTTACGTTAGAATATCTCATAAATTTTGCGTGCTGGAGAAAATTGTATAAGAACTAGTTTGCCTGGCTTATGATTCTGAAAATTGTTGGCTTGTGTAATTCATAAACAAGGAGGCCCCCTGTATATTGTAGTATATGTACATACAAATAAAAATATGTATGCATATACATATGTTTGTATGCACCTAAAATCCATTCACATCATCCTACAAGCCTTATCAGGCTGAAGCCGGCTGTGATTAAGTTTAGAAAACTAAAAAAATCTGGATTAGATTTATTTCGCATTATAGCGATGACCCTTCCCACAAACTATACAAAGATTCAAGGTGATTCCCTATCTTGAAAGAAATTACGCAGTTTATAGACAAGTGTACATTTATACATACATACAGTGGTGAAGGAAATCATAGAAACTTTTTATTTTATAAAGTTTTGGGTATATTTATTTTGTTTATTCGATGTTAAATATTGTTTTATTAAAGTCTAGCGCATTATATAACGAGCACCATATAAATCCACATTTCAAACTTCATATAAAAATTATAAAAATTCAAAAAAAATTTACCGTCATCCCAAAAATTTTTTTTAAATCAATTTTTGGCAGTTTAATAGCCCATTAAATTTTAGTAAGATAAAGAGTAAGTTTGTGTTGTGCATTTTCTTAATGTAAAGTATACTTAAAATTTCTTTTTATGTGGAAGAAAATGCATTGCATAGTCAGCAAAAAAAAAACATTAAATATTATAGTTAAAAAAACTAAAAACACGCTTTTATTACAAAAAGA
>NW_023458559.1:32625662-32652755 GCF_013731165.1 Rhagoletis pomonella
AATGCGGGTTTTACAAATATCTCGACTCCTGCGCCACCTAGCGGATTAAAACATCTTTTAAATTGTATTGTCCTCGAGTTCTGAGCTAAGTTTGAAGTTTCAAGTCTGTAGCTCATCGGGAAGTTTGTTAAATATTGACTGCAAAGTTCCAGGACATACATACATACATACATACATACATACAAGTGAAGTTAAATAAAAGCTTGTAAAATTAACGCGATGTATAGCGTCTAGAAATTTGCGCTTTATACTACTAAAATTTAATGGCCTACAAAACTGCATACATACATTTTGTTTTTTTTTAATTTCTGAACAAAAAGTTTGATATTTTTGGGGGATTTCGGTAATGTTTGTTGAATTTTTTAATTTTTGTGCAAAATTAGCCAAAAACTGGTCAAAACAAAAGGTTTCTATTATTTCTTCCGCCACTGTATATCCGACAGTGCAAATTTAAGTGACGCTAGATTGTATGCCGATCTAAGCAGTGAGGTGAGTAGAACACAATAACAAATAATAAGTTTCATTCCAAATAAATATAACGTAGTAAAAAGTGAGAAAACACTTTGGTGCATCACTTGCAAAATTCTAAATAATTTATAACTACGTATGCAAAGCGCTCTCTGTTCTAATGATGCCTGTGCAAAAAAAAAACTTATTTTATAATTTCTGCATTAAAAATTCATAAATAAATGGCCGATTTGATAACAAAGAATATTTGTAAATATAATATTTGTGATCGAAATTCACCCAATTAAAATGAATTATGATAGAAGGCGAAGCTTTCACCTTGCAGTAGGTACCTTTAATCTTTCAGGTAGATTTTATTTTGCAATTTTTCTTTGTTTGTTTTCTTGCCCTCTTTTTGGATTTCTAGCTATAGAGCATCTAAATAATGCCTCGTTAACTTGCTTTTGAACTCTATCACAATTTCACAAAAAAGATCCCTTATTAATGCCCTTTTTAAAGATGATTGTTGTCCTTATAAAATATGCAGCAAAAAATTATACGAATTGATTCAAGCATTCAAGTGAAACTGTAGAAAAGTTATTGTTTAAAAATTTTCAAGGATTTCTATTGATTGTAGAACAACTTTTTTTGTTATTGTAAATTTTTTTGAGGACTTACGTTGATTGTAAAATAGTGCTTTTAGTAGCGTAATATTACCAAGGATTAAATTTTATTGCAGAATAATTATTCTTTTGCTATACGCCTTCCGGAGATCATAGAAATTGATCGAAGAAAAAAGAAATTCTTTGGAACTGCCCACTCCTTTGCCAATCTTGTATGGTTCGAGGATCAATGATCCCTTTTGACAGGAATCGCTTAAATTGGCAGACCCCACGTTGGCCGCCAAATATAAAATATCCTTGAATCTTTTTTAAATTAAATTTTCTGTAGGAATTTTCCAATAGAAATACATATGTTACAAATTAAAAAGTATTTGCGATCTTATCTTGATCGTTCAAGTGAAAATTTTATTCTAAAATAAATCAAATCATTTCATTTCAAAATTCAATACAAAATTCTAATGCTCTACTCAGAATTGCAGTGGCCGACGGTAAAGCGGTCTGCGGTTAACCGCTGTCAAAATGGAAACTCACAAAGGCATATGGAATGGCTCATATTTGCGGCGGCAGCGTTTTCACCGCCGACATTTTTCGGTTAATTTAAATTTAAGCTCTACCCAGAATTACAGCGGACGACGTGAAGTCCGTCAGCGTAAGCATAATTGCGGCGCACGACGG
The DNA here is from genome assembly GCF_013731165.1 of Rhagoletis pomonella. Lineage (NCBI taxonomy): Eukaryota > Metazoa > Arthropoda > Insecta > Diptera > Tephritidae > Rhagoletis > Rhagoletis pomonella. The sequence goes on from NW_023458559.1 coordinate 32,627,408, forward strand.
CTTCCGTCAAATGTCTTTTTGATTTGAAAATTATCATTAAATGAAATATTTTTTCGATACGTTCGTGTATGTAGATTTGCTAGAAATAAAAATGGATGAAAACATTGCAAAATTTGTGAAAATAATAAAAATACTACTATCAATACTCAATCAACATTGTGCCGTCCCCGCTGGGCGGTAAAAATAGAAATAAATTTAAACCAACCGAAAAACGCCGGCAGTAAAAACGCTGCCGCCACAATTATGAGCCATTCCATATACCTTTGTTACTTTTAGTTTTGACAGCGGTTAACCGACGACCGCTTTACCGTCGTCCGCTGCAATTCTGGGTAGAACTACAGTGCTTTTTAGTACAGTTATTTTGTAGCACACCCAACAAGCTAACAGTGATCCTTAACTCATACATATACCTGAACGTTAAGGCTAGGCAGGACTTTTTCTGGTGAACCTAGATGGTTAAGAGTGCGTTTTCACATTCGATATTTCTCGGACTTGAATAAAATCTATTCATCCTGTGGAGTTTTAAGGTTTAAATTCACCATATTTTATTCAAAAGGGTACTGATCATTTTCTTACTCCGCTCATTACTCATATAAATATGGATCATGCAGGGAAATCGCGGATTAGTGAATAAAATTTCTAGTTCGGGACAAGATCTTTATCGCCAAAAACGAACTAGTCCGATAGTAACTAGATCCCCACCGAAATGTTATACTCTTGAAAAAACTATTTTATTTCACTTTTTTGATTAGAAATCTATATCTAAGATGACGAATTTAAAACTGGCCCGGAGTTAGTAAGAACTAGATCTTATCTGTTGAATTTAGAACTACATACTTTGGAACTATCGAAAAAGGGATGCAGCGGGGGCTTGTTTACTTTACATAGATATGTGTTTGTCGGCTTTTTCGTTCAAATGCACTTTCATTCTGCACTTCGCAGGTGCTTTTTCATAGTTTGGTAATACAAAACAAAAGTTTGTGTTAACATATTGACATCTTGGGACCGTCTGGAATCTAACCAATAACAGCGAGCACCTCTGCAAACTCAGCTACAGCAAAAGTATGTAAAGTTGTATAGTATTTACGTCGAAATTTTACTTAAATTTGTGCTGCGTCCCCGATATTTCTAAATGCACCTAATTGATAGTGAATCTGAATATTTTTTAGTTTGAATATTGCTGCGCTCATACATCGACCTTTAGGCTATTAAGCTAATACAAACTACTACATCTTAAAGCGAGAATTACCTGATAATAACAATAATATATGGGAATTCTAAAATGCAAACAAACATACAATAGATGTGAAAGTGGATGAAGAAATACATAAGAATATATTTATGTATATGTATGTACGTATGAATGAAGATTAATTCAATAAAGCGAAATCATACACATCTACACACATACATAGGTATTTTAAATTCAAATCCAAATTTCACACCGAAGCTTGCTTCAGCAGTAATCTAATCTAGCACTGGCAGTCTAATTTAGACAAACCAAGCGTATAGATACAAGGCATTCAATTGGAAATAAAACTTTCATTAAAAGAATTTATGAATTGAAATGATTTCAAAATATCTTATTTTATTCGCACTACTCTACCCCTATCTATCCTGCGCCAATGCCTACGTTATAACGACTGAGTTACCCGAACGTTTGGGTAATAAATTCATTTATTTCGGTTATGGCAGTAATATGCTTACGAAACGAATACATATACAAAATCCGACGGCACAAAAAATCGGTATGGGCATTTTAAAGGATTATAGACTAGATTTTAATACATTTACGGAGCGTTGGGGTGGTGCACCGGCGACCATCGTACCCACAGATGGTGCCTACGTTTATGGCACACTCTGGGAGATCGATTTGAGCAATTTAGTAGATATTGATGAGTGAGTGGTTTTGAAATAAATAAAGACTTATGGTACTATTCACAAAAAAAATTAAATTGATTTATGGAGCTTTATATAAATATAAATTTTCGATTTATAAAGCAGTTAAAGTCCTCTTTATTATTTTATTTTATTTTCTTTCATTTTAGTTTTCTTTATTTTTTATCTCATTAATTTAATTTCAAAATTTATTTTCTTTTATTTGCAGTCAAGAAGGCGTCCACGAAGGCATTTACTATCCAGTCAGTTTACCTGTTATGTTGCCGAATAACACTATGATTACTGCACGCGCCTATTTGCTGGCCGATCAACCAAAAGCACGTTTAAATGACTTTTCCAGCGCTGACAAAGTGCCAATTACGCGTCAACCTTCGATAACTTATTTGCAGTGTTTGGTAAAGGGTGCTGAAGAAACCGGTATTGTGCCCTGGTATGTGGATTGGCTGAGGGCTGTGAAGCATAATGGGCATGTTGCACCGGATTTGGAGCGCATACTAGAATTAAAGGATGTGAAGTTGAATTCTTAAAATACATCTTAAATTGGCAAGATGGATGACTGTGATATATTTACAAATATGTACATATTTACTTAGTTGTATTGGCTTTATTTGTAAGTTTTTTAAAGGATATTTTGATTTCTATCGAAATTAAAAAAATCGTTTTAGATTTATAGATATGTATTTTCTATTTGAGAAACTAAAAAATAAACCCAAAATATTATTTTTTAGATAAAAAGACTTTTACTTTATATGGCAAAGGAATAGTTCCTGTTTTGTAATTCCATAATAAAAAAAAAAATGCATTTTGAAATTGGCGAAGTACGTATTGCATATTTTCTGCAAAAGAGACATGATCGAAAAAATCAAAAACCAGAGAAAACAGCTTTCAAATTTTGAATTTAGATATCGACAGCTGATCGACCTACATATATCGGCAGCCGATTCAAAAACGTCCTATATAGTAATAGCACTAGTGTGTATACGGCGAAAACTTGCGAGGTTGTGTACAAACGTGTGAAATAGGATGTAAGGTTACGTAATAACTCATTCTCTGTAAATTGTGCGATAACTTAAAGTTTTATAAAATTTATTTTATTCCAAATAATATAATCATAATAAATAACAATATTTCGTGTGAAAATTATTGGATGTACCTCAAAAGTGTATTTTTTCTAAAAAAAAAATTATATCTCCGAAAACAAAAAATTTAGCTACTAGGGATCTAGCTCGATTGTAGTGTTCATAGTGCCTATTTTCTTGTGAAAAAGTGTGCAGGAAAAAAAACATAGTTGTTGCAAAAATTGGTTTCTGAAAAATTTTTATACAAAATAAATCAAAAATTTATAAAAATTAAAATCGCTAATTCCAACATTTTATTTTGAAGTGGCAACTAACGTTTCTAACATTTTAGTAAAAAATTGTTGAAATCCATTAATTTTTAATATAAGTATTTACTAAATATCGAGAGTTATAAAAAAAAAACAAAATAGCTTATAGGCTTTTCGGTAAAAAAAACGAGTCTCATTATTTCGACCAACAAACAACATATTTCAGTTTCATCGAAATAAAAAATAATGCCGGTTCCTGACCGGTTTTCTTGGAAAGCATCTATTGTATTTGACACAGCATTTTGCAGCTTGCTACCTATGCATGCAACAACTTTGCAATGGGGTGCCCTCGTACTCTTGCAACGTGCAACGTGCAAGACTTCGAGAATACCCCTACTGATTTAAGCAATTTTGCTAGAGGAAAATTTGTTTTCCATTTCTTGTGCGTAATTTTATATAAAATTTTCATTTTTCTTGAGAGCCGCAGACAGCCCTTAAAACCTAAATTTCTTATCTTTAATTCGAAAATTGCAACGCCCTTTCTATAAGTTTCTTGGAATCGAAAACAAAATTTCGAAAGAAATGTTATCATCGAAGGGATATTCTGCTGAAATCAAAAATAAAATCTTCATATTGTTAACTTAAGTGCTAAAACTGCCACGCCCATTTCTAGGAATTTGTCGCCTTAAGCAAACATGTCTCCGAAAAAACATATTTACTGGATGGGTGTTCTACCGGAACCAGCAATAAAATTCACATTTTTGCTAAAACACGATTTTTTACACCTTGCTAGTTAGGGTTCAGAGATTCTGTTTTCTTGCCATTCTACAAAGTTTTGTATTACTTACAACTTATATTCCTGTTAACTTGTTTTTATTTCCTTCCGCTAAATTATATTTTTGTTCATTACTGACTACGTATACATAGGGTTTACATAGCCGAAAATAAAGCTCAACCAAGCTTATAAAAAAGCTTTATCCATTGCATTAACTGTAAATTTTTCGTTTCACCGAATTTAGGCAAACAAAGCACCCTTTTATTGCTGCAGCATTTTTGCTTATAAAAGCTCACTTCAAATAAGCTTTACAACCAATTGTAAATCAAAAGCTTTTACTTCTTATCAAACATTGTATGTACACATGTCAACTTGACATTCGCTTCTACAACATTGAACTTGACGTATTCGTTTATAAACGTGAAATAGAAATTGTGTGAAACGCGTCGAGAAAAGAAAAAAATATTAGTTGCGTGCAGTAAACAGTAGATATTTAAAAAAAGTAAGTAAATCAAATAATCGATATGCATATAATATGTAAATTAAAATGCAAGTAGATCCAAATGAATACGACAGCGGTTAGCCGCGCTAGCGCTACAGCTGTTTTATGGTTGCTTTGGGGAAGCACTTTCACAACGAAAGTAAAGCAAACAGCAAACAAGAAAATTTAGCCAACGAACAGCTGATTTTCATAAAAGCTTTTAGCAATCTATTACAATTAAAAAAGCTTTAAAGTAAAGGTGTGGTCACATGTTTAGCTCGGAAGATAATACTTTCAAAAAAAAAAAACGACATTATATAAGACGTGAGCGATTTCATATTGTTTCCTGGCCCGTCAAAATTCGTATTAAGGGATATGCTACTTTAACTGTATTTTAGTAAATATGATCCTGAAGGTCTAGCTCAGTGAATCTTCCTTATACAAAATACATATCACTAGAAGATTCGCATTTCAATAAATATTGCGATAGTCAGAGCCTTGTTATCAGCGAGTAAATAGGATCATTATACGTTTTGTGTTTTTCTGCCGTGCAAATTCAGAGCTTTTACTCTATGCGCGTTCAAATAAAATCTATAGAAAGCTTCAAAAAGGTTTTTTTTTGGCCATTGCTGGTTTATAAAGATTTTTTCCAATCGTTTCTCTATCGAGATATGTAATACATTCAATCTAACATCAATCTAAATAACAATTTGCAAAATGGTGAACTTTGCCGTATAAACGCTGAGTTAATTTTTTATTTGCAAATAACTAAATCACGCAAATAAATATTGATTAGTGGTACTATTTGCAAATAAGCGCAAGACGCTGCAGTTCTTAGGTTAATTTTATTTTTCGATGGTCATATTATTGCCTTTTTATAATCAGGCAATATTAAAAAATAATTTTTCACCATCGAATAAACAGTGAGTTAGGTATTTGCAAATAGCTTACGTATAAACGTAGTATGTATCAATAATTAACTAAGAGAGCTTTAACTGTATGCACGGCTTTACAAAATTTATATAAAGCTTTGAAAAGCTTTTCCGGTGGGATATGTTTTGGTCGCGGCAGCTATATCTCATTTTGTCATTGTTTTAGGGCGATACGCTTCTCTGCAAAAAATTCCAATAGTTCGGGATGACTCCGAGATCACCCGGAAAGGCGTAAGCGACTCGTATGACTTTTACAGGGCAATTCTGGCAACGGTCTTTCAACTCACCACAGTCTTTCGAAATATAAAAGTCTTTGACCTATAGAATAACACTAATAATAATAATAACTAAAATAACACTGGGTGTACCCACTTACCCCTTTAAACCGGCAGAAGAAAAAAAAAAACGTTTTTTGTTTCGCAACACTTTGGCCTAATTTTTAAGAATCCGATTAGTTGTTTATGAAGCTGAAATACAGTTTCTGAACGCACTCTGCAATACCTTTCCAACGATACCTCAAACATGTCGATTGGACGTCTGGATAAAAACTTCCAAATCTCGTGTATATATAGGGTTCCCAACCGTACTATAATATAAAGTATTGTACTATTTTTTGGGTCTGCGTACTATATACTGTTGGAAAAAAATATAGTATGCAAAAACACTATCCTAAAAATTTGACGCAACGAAATAAAAACAAATTGTTTCTTTTTAACCCTTCTGCAGTGTTAGCAAATTACCTCTTCCTATTATGTTTTGGGTCATTTTGACCCATTTGATTTAAGGATGTTGAAAGAAAATTAAATTAAGAAAAAAATAAATTAAATTAAAAAAGTACAAAAAATAAGGTTGTAAAAATGAAATGAAATTAAAAAATGTATATATATTTTTCTTTTTTTTAAGCAATAAAATCTAAAAATGAAAAGAATATAAAATTAAAAACATTTACATAAAAAATTAAGAGTCAAAGCCGCGTTTATAGAAGATTAAAGTTCACAATATTGCTGTTGTGAATTGAAAACTCCAATGATTAACAAAATGGTTGAAAAAATATGAAATTTCGAATCAAATCATTTCGATCATTTCCGGACCTCATTTGTAAAGAAATAAATATTGTACCAGCATGCTGGTATGTTTTATGCTGCGAGCAAGCTGGTGTCATGCATTTCCTCTTTAAGACTTTTGTGCCAGAATAACAAAAGTCTTTCGAACAAAATATTTTGTCCATCTGTCTTTCATTTGTCATACGAAGCACTTTGCTACGACCACTACTTTGGATTCTCCGCTTTGTTTCGTCAACGCCGAATAAAATAATTCCGTCTTGGTATTTCCAGATGACTTCAAAGTTTTACTACTTCGGCTTCGGGAGCAATTTACTAGCCAAGAGAATACACATACAAAATCCAACAGCAGTGCGGATAGGTTCAGGGAAGCTGGAAGTAATTGATATGTTTATTACATAATATTACCAACGTTTTGATATTTCACTTTCTTTTTAATCCCATAGGATTATCAACTAGATTTTTTTACTAGCTCGCGTACTTGGCTTGGAGCGCCAGCAACAGTTGTGCCCAAGAAGGGCTCTTGTGTATATGGAGCCATATGGCAGATTGATAATAGCAACTTAAAGGATTTAGATGAGTGAGTGTAAACAGGCAAATATTAATAAATAATTAACTCTTTTAGTAACAAGGCATGCCTATTCATCATAGGACTACTCTACTCTCAGTCTAAAATTAAAGCCAGGCTGACACTAACTGGCTTTTGGTTCTGAAAGGTTTAAAATATGAACAGGAAATAGAAAAAAAATTCAGAAAGATTGAAATGAAATCAAGATTGGTGAAAAAAGTTCTTAAGAAAGCGACTTCTAAATGCAACTTCGCGATTTCCAATAAAAACTTATTAACAATATTTGATTCTTCATTTATTTCCAGTCAAGAAGGTGTCTCACACGGCATCTACGTGCCCATAACAGTATCGGTAGTAGCTCTTAGCGATTGCAAGCCGATCGAATGTCGCGCTTATCATTTAACAACACAACCAACGGGAGATGTGAGAAGCATAAAACATGAGGAGATCCCCTACGATCGACAGCCATCGAAAACGTATCTGAAAACTATTGTGAAAGGCGCCGTGGAGACGCGCCTGCCTTCCGATTATGTACAGTGGCTGCGCACCATCAAACATAATGGCAAGATGGTGGAAGTGTTGGAGAAAAAATTAGAATTGCATGATGTGGAGCTGTAAAGTGCATGAGCTCAAGTTAGCGATAAAAAAATATTACTTAAAAAAGTTTAGAGAGCTTATCTATTCCTATTCAGGGTAGAAATATATACTAGAAGCATTTATGAGGCACAGAATTTATATTAAAAAATTAGATTACTTTCAAGTTTACTTACTCAACCGCTGGTGTTGGTATACTTTTAAAGTAAAAATAAAAAGAAGAGTAAAATATCAAGTACAATTTTTAATATTTAAACTCTGCAAAATCCAACTTAGTACCTTGTCCAAAAATATAAACTTCCTGCAAATTAAGCCGAAATTTTGTACGCAGTTTGGTCGAAAATGGAAGTTAATCGTCGAAATAATATCAGATTTAAAATTTTCATCCCCAGTTCTAAATAAGTTTAAAAACACCCTTACAATTTTAAACTTTGAAAGGAAGTTTTTTGAAAATTTTTTACTATTGTGCCCTCCTTGGGAGGCACACTCTTCACTGTAAACAGTATAGTTTGTTCGCCATTCAACACAGGATTCGCCGCTTCACAACTTTCAGTCCATCCCAGTTCGCATTTATCTCTTCGTACCCACAGGCATTGGCCGCAGTATCGGAGGCAATAACGCTATGGATAAGATGGCCCTTGCAGTATTTTATTTCTTCAGTGATCCCCGGTCGAAGCGGTGGTGCTCAGTAGTGAGCAAAGCCACAGTTTTCCTTCTCATGTATTACTGTCCAGATGATTGGAATATCACTACAGCCACTAAAGACCAAACTCTTCTGAAAGTGTAACCCCCGACGCAATGGGCCTACTGCCCCATGCACAAACATGATGGGTTCTGCCGACCGTAGAAGAAAATTTCTACTGCTTAAGCTATCCTGCCAGATCGCGCTCACTCTTACTCCTTTAGGCTAATGAAAGAGGTCCCTCGCCGGTATCGGTGAGTCATTGACAGCGAGCTGCATCATTTTTGCTAGCGAATGGTTCACTTCCGATTCTAAAGAATTGTAGATTGGTACTACCTCGCCGCTTTCCTCCAAAATGGGTGCCTGGTCGTTGACACAGGAGACTTATTCTCCCTGTTGAACCACGACAGTATTTGAAACCTCCCTAAGGTCGGCCAGGAACGATGAACCCAGATGATGCAGCCTGCTTCTACACATTGCAGGGAATTTACACAAGAGTTGCAAGACTATTTCCTCCTCTTCGTCGTACTTGCAGCTTCTGAAACATCTACGAAAAGGCACGCTGAGCCTTTCTGCATGCTTAACTATTAGACAGTGCCCGGTTAGAGCCACCACTACGTTAGATATAACCTCTTTTCTAAGAGAGTATACACTTCGTGACCGCTTCCGGTCTCATTTAGGCCAAGTCTGCCTGAAAATTCGACAAGTCGTACTTTGGCTCCATCTTTCTTCAGCTTGTTTGTAAACAAATTCACTAAGTAGCAGCTTGCAAGTGGCAAAAGGCATACACCAATGCGTTCTTCACCAGGAAGAATCTGCTTGGTCGTGCTTTGCCACCCAAATTCATCTGCCATGCTGATTCCTACATGTTCCCATGACCAGGGACCCCAGTGAGGTGTAGTCTGTTCTGAACGTGAAAGAGCTCAGAGATTTGATTGCAGCCTGGATATCACTAAAAATGAAGACGTCCCTTCCCATCATCTCGGTTCCAAGATTCTCAGCAGCTTCCATGAAAGCTGAAACTGCAGCTTGGAATACGCTGAAGTAGTCCGGTAACCTAAAATAAGAAAAGAAAATTAAACTTAATTCATCAGTTAATTGAAATATGTATAATCACTTTAGGCTGATATACTTTTCATTAGGGTTGACATCTTTTTTTTTAAGGACATCTCATCTGCAACGCTATTTAGAATTTCCAAAACGAGAAGTCAAATTAAAGAACTCGGATTCTACATAGACGTTCACAGGTTTTATTTGTTGAAGTTAGAGCTTTTTAGCGGTACAGGTTGATTTGAAATTTGACGAAATGAAAACCGACACCATGCGAGACCTCTCATCACTCAGAAATGGTTTAGATAAATAATTAAGAAATTTTTTTGAGGTTTTGAATAGGGTTTCACCTGTTAAATTCAATTTTTGGCGTTTTAACGCCATCCGGGCTTACTAGCATTATTTAATTTTGACACTCGGGTATATAAAAGATTTTTTGAAATAATTCTCGGTAGTATTTTGAAAACAAATTTCACACAGAAACCTTCAGGACTAGATTCAATACCTCAAATCTCTATTTGGATTGTTACTGTTCATGCTGGTTGTAAGGTTTATATTAAGCCGTAGATTAAATGCCACTTCGTAAGCTTTAAAACAATCTGCTTTAGTGGTATATTTTGTTTGAAAGATGGTCTCTTTTTCACCACAAAAAAATTGTAGCCTTACCTCGTAGTTTGTAAAAAGCTTCTCGTTAAATCAGAATACCCCAGTCATAGTGCATTACTTTTCTAGAGATGTTAACAACCTACCCACAGTATTACTAAGAACCCCAATTCCCTAACTTCAAAAAACAAAAATACCAAAATTGGGAATACTTTCGAAAACTTGCTAACGTGTCCAACTTAGTATGTCCAACTGCCAAGTGCAGAAAGTTCATTTCAATATCGAGTTACGGTGTGCAAAGGTGATTACAAAAAATGCCAAACAGAAATTTATGCAAATACGAACAGAAAGTTTTCCAACACCCAAATGTACCCTTACAATAAAGTAAACAAATACAATACAATGCTGCAACAAATCGACAAACAAATATTGTAGTAGTTACTTGGTAACATTTTGGAGGTAATATCGTGGAAAGGGCTGAGGAGTTCGCAAATATTCATTTCATACACAATAATGCTGCATCGCAAGACGATAAGAGCATGCTGAGCGCAAGTGTATGTAAGTGGCAATGTTGTTCAAAAGCAGCTACATAGCTGTATGGTCATTCAGTGCAGCTGCTAACTGGTAACTGGCACTATTTGGAGTGCTTACATTACGCATACGCCATGGCGTCGACTTTCCACAGTAACACTGTTTGCACTTTACATTTTAATCCCTAACGAAAGTTTGTAGTGTAGTTTACAATTTTCAAATATTCGCATCTCTGGAACTTTTTTCATGGAAAATGGCAACTTAGGTGCACTGCAAGTAGCAACAAATATTTGCATGTGGCATGTGGAAAAGTGTGAAAGCCAAATATGCGCTGAGTGTTAATGAAATGCAGCAAAGGTTGCTACTTCTTTATTTTACTACACTTTTCCCTCTCAGCTCCTCGATTGGCAAGCGAGCGGATATTAGCTGTTAAGTCTGCAATGGCTAATACACGAAATGGTAAATTATGGAAATTGGCCAAGTTAAGAGGCTAGCAGCCGCACAATGTGAAAGGGTTCGTTTTTGTTTGTTTATGCAAATTAGTGCCAAAGTGCATAGAGAAAGAGTAGTTAATATTTAAATTAATAAAAGACTGGAGGGTTAAAGTGCTGGAGGGCAGAAGAACTTGGGGTCTAAATTAGAGGGTAAAGCAATAATTGTAGAAAACTAAACGCAAAGCGAAGAAACTTGTTGTCCGGCCAGCAGCAGGCCAAAAAATTTACACTTCCAGACAAGTTTCAGATGGTACCTAGCTACTTTGCATATACATATATACTTCTCGTGTCGTATCAAACACAGCCGCCCAAAGTGCTGTTGCGCTGCAGTAAATTGCATTTTAATTGTACTTTAAGAGCGCTAAGAAAGTTTTGAAAAACTCAAGATGTTTTGTTGCAAAAATTCATCTGCTCTTACGAAATATAGAATAGAGCACACAAATGGACATTGAAATGCTATTAGCAGACAAAACGCAAGGAATTTCCTCGTTTCTACCCTTTAAATACTTGGTAAATTTTGCTAGTGAATTGTGGGTATTGGCCTTTTTATGCTTTTGCCAAATTGCTAATCATCATAAATAAGTGATTAAAAATAATTAAACTTGACTTGAGAGAATTGAAAAAGAAGACGGCAACAAGAATTAAAAATATTAACTAGTTGCCACGTTGAAGAAGCTAAGACATATTCTAGCTAGTAGCTGGCTACTCGAAATTTGCATAAAGAGTCTGGTTGATGAAATTGTTGAGGATTTTCTTTGGATTTTTTTCAGATTTTCCATTTCATTTAAGTATTTTTGAAAGCATTTCCTGGATAATTATATACTATTAATTCGACTGATACCTCAGCACATTCAGTGGCTACTTTATATGTTAACCAAAGAACCAAGCCAAAACAGCAACGGTAACTCTCTACAGTTGTAAGGAAGCAGATACGAGAAATAGTAGCATCGCCCCTAAACTAATGACCGTATTTAAGTCAATCTGTTATGTGGCGCAGAGGTTTAATGACAAAGTCCAAACAAAAAGTCGATCACATTCGCTCTTCCAAAAGCACAATGAATTGGGTTACCCCAGAAACAGAAGCAGAGTGCTTAATACGAGGATACTATATGAGATTATAGGAAAGCGAAGGAGATTTTTAAGACAAAAGGAGCTACCTGGATGGAAAGTAATGCAGTGCATTCTACTAATAAGGGAAGATAATTTTAGCTTACCAGTTTATACAGACTGCTGCGTATCACTGCTTACCCACAAAGTATAGGAGATCATTACCAAATAGAGAAACTCGGCCTGGGGATGTATTAGAATCAAAGACATCTCTCCAAGTCTACATCAACAGAATATGACTTAAAAATTCTTTCCCTTCGCTTCGCCATTACATCGTCTTTCAAGCAGAAGGGTTAACTACACAAGAACCCATTAAACATGTAGACAATATAGCAACAACTTAGTTTTATTCGGCAGATAAGCAGATCCAAGGGCGTTCTATTCCATCGGATTCAGAGCCATAGTTGTCGCAGATTTGCAAGAGTACTGCCTGATCAGTGAAATAGAAGGCGAAACACAGAACTATTATTTAGAACTAAAAATAATTAACTTCAAACATATCGCTGTTAATAGGTCATGTCACTATAGAGAGATATGGGAATATGGTGGTCCTGACATTTTTTTTATAAGCTGCAGAACAAACAATAGTCTGAAACCTTAAGGCTGCAGCAGTGCATGTGCTCCGAGTTCAGAACTGTTGGAGAATCTGACTGATATATCAAATCTGAGACACGCAAATTGCTTAGATGGCAAACTGAACTTATTTTCTTGTAAATTAGAGTTCGTATGCTTCAATTCTCTCAAGCTACGGGCCGGCTTGAGCTCCTCGCCTTACCTGACTGATTTTTACTATTTGAGCAGGTTAGGTTAGGATAGGTTAAACTTGCTTATTTTAGGTGGTAATTCGCAATGTGTACGATTCGTTACCTGCTAGTTTTTTAGAGGTGACTTGAAAGTGTTGAGGTTATTTCATCTGATCAAGCTCCAGGCAACTGCGTAAGTAAAGATAAGATGTGATTTTTCATCTCACCGCATTAATTCTGACAAGACCGTGACCTCTATGTAGTTATGATCCGAAAAGGAGTGAGCACTAATAACCCTCAGAGTGCGGTAAGGAATACTAAGTCAGAGAAAAGAAAAGCGAGGTTGAATACCTCCTCCATGGCAGCAATTATAAATGTCGGTATGCTCAGTTGACGCATCTAGCTTATCCATAACCATGTTAATTTCGTCATATAATATTAATTATTTCGTGTTTTCAAGGGTAACCATGTATCACTTTTTAAATAATGCATTACATTTCCTTATAAAATGGCAACTTCTCACGAATTTAACCAGCTCCTTCTTCTAATTATGTACCTACATGCATACATATTTATGCATACAAGGTTGTATTCCTACTTCTCCTTTAAACCAGCTCAAACTTCTAATAGCTTTCAAATCACTTGGGAACTGTCAATTTTCTAACGAGAATGTGTGGCGTTTACCAAAAGTTCTCTGCACAAACTATTAATTACTCGTCGACCACAAATTTCAATTTACTTAAGGAAATAGTTGCAAACAAATTGGACGAAAGGAGTGTTATAAGAAAGTGTTAAGATGCACAAAATGTTGGCTTTGATCTTTTGTGAATGTAGAAAATGTGTATGCAAATTGAAAGCTTTGAGAAAAGAGGCTTAAGAAAGTCCCTTTTGTAGAGGAATGCATGCAGCGTGTGTGCTGGAGCGTATATGTGGAATTTATGCTAAGCAAACAATACTTATGTGAGCATTTTGGTGATATGGTTGGATTGAATGGATTGGGATTAGCATATGTACATACATATGTATTTATTTTTTGATATGAAATTGTTCAAATAATATTTTAGTACTGATTATATCGCACTCTGATGATTTTTTATTTGAGCCATTAATTGCAACTGTGCTTTCTATGTATGTATACTTAGGTACATACAAACGTATGAGCACAATTCCAAGTTCTGAACGTCAATTAAATTTCTTACCACTTTTTGATAGTTTTCACCACAATTTTCAAAGGGGTTGCATGCCACACTAACTCTGTCAAACTTGCCACTTACAGACGCGTTAATTATAGACGTTAAATTCAAAGAAATTGACATTATGTTACAAGTGCGATAATTTATAAAGTTAGTGGTTGATTTTTTGATAGTTGAGTGTTTGTGCATTGTACACATGAAAGGTGTTGGATGTTGTAACGCTTGGATCAACAGGAAATAATAGCTTTCACTTTACAATAAAGCACAAAAGCTTATCACCTATGAGTGTTTGAGGAACTATTTTGCCTTTTTATAGTGTTGAGGTGAGGAAGAAAACGTATGCATAGTCCTTTTGCTGTATGTGAGAGTTTTGGAACAGTTTTCAAGGTGTGAGTCATACTAACCCAGTAGAAAAAAAAATAGCAAGTGATAAAAAATAACCCACTTGTAGTTGGATTTTTTCCAGTATTTTTATAAAATATATAACTTTTAGTTAACTAAAAAAAGCTAACTCGAAACTAGTTGAAAAGTAAGTTTTTATTTAAATATCAACATATAAATTTTAATCTTAATACACTTTTTTTCTGTATTTAACAATAAAATAAAATGCAGATCGTAATTTTATATTACCATTTTGGTGTTATGTCTGACGGAATTTGAATATGAGACCACCTACAGCAGATTATGTTAACAAATGAAAACATTTTTTTTTCTTTTTGATGTTTTAAGTCCAAAAGTAGTTAGTTACAAGTTAGTCGACACCTAATGCAGAGATAACCACCCTTGACTAATTCGCGGCCATCGCCCTACAAATATTAAGTTAGCTTTCATCAAAGAAAATAATAGTGCCCTTCAGTTCCTTCCTAATCAACTTCGAGTTTACTTCTAGTTAGATAATACACTTCCTGCGGGAAAAAATGCATTGCCTATGCATTATTAGGTACTTATTAGGTAATAGTTGAGAAATAGCAGGTATTCTGCAACTACTTTTGAATTCAGCCACATTTTTCTAATGGATTTCCTAACTACGATGTGGAAATGTGATTTGTGCTCTTACAGCGATCTGGATGCGATCAAAATATCAAAGATGTAGACGGGACCGGAGTCAAAATCATGAAATGGGAAATTCGCTAATCGCTGGATTGACTGTTCAGCGTTGCATAGCCTAAACGTAATTACCAGAGATCGAATAGGCCGATACTGGGATTTGTAGCACAATCGAGTAAGGTGACTGCCTGTTATTTATAAAAAATTTGATGTCAGGGAGGTGCGGAATTAGTTACAAATCGGGTACCGTTGCATTTGTTTGTCTAACTAAACGAAAATGGCGCACTCTCTGGTGGTACAAAAATGTCTTGTTTTAGCTTACCGTAAACATTTTTTTTTTACAGCTGTTAGTTTCACACCTGCGAGGTGGCGAGCTCTTACTGCCATGGGTATTCCATGCGTATTGGTTGTTAGGCTTTGGGACCACCGCACAGTGCTATTAAAAGTGATTGACATGACCTGTGCCCATGACCAGTACGACTTTACAGTGAAGGCTGAGATGGTTTGCGGGGTGGCTTACCCGATACTTACACTCAGTACGAGGCGACGTAATGATATCGACCACAAGAGGTAGGGTAGCCTCATCCAGATGCAGTAAGTATCTCGTACATAGTGATATGGAAGTTCATTGCAGCAGATTTGAGGTATGTACTTTGAGTGCTGCCTCCACTTGAACCATATCACAGCGTAGTCCATCCGGCAGGGTAGTAATTTCATTCTTGACGTAGTTAGACAGCGCCGTTGAAGCTGTGGTCGATAGTTGAGTAAAAGTCCGAAACGCACGAAGACGGTGTGACTGTAGGAGAGCGATCGGCGGGTGAACTCTGCAGTTCTGCTACATTTCCTCTGATCGCTTCTTTGTAGGGGTCACCAATGAAGTGAACGCCAATACTTCGTTTGAATATCTATCATCTGCCTTATCAGTGTTGCTGTTTCATAATGAAGAAATGAGAGTGTGGCGACAAGCTTTTAGGAGTTGACAGTACCATCTAGTTATCTGTTAGTGTTAGTAGCGCACCCCTTAATGTACATATGTTGTGAAAATGCATGGAAAATTGTTAACCTACCCAGAAAGGCAGACCAAATTTCTTTTAAAATCACCGAAAGAAAAATTTTTCCTATTTTATGTTAAAAATTTAAGTATATCTGCTTGTTTTTTCCATACAAGTATTTGTTTACTTTTTAATATGTTTTTATTCGCAATTTTAAAAATAAAGTCGATGCTTAGCTCCACATGCGTTTCGATTACTTGAAAATGTAAAGTCAATAAATATTTATTAACTTATCAACAATGCAATACATACATATGGGCCACAGTCGAATTTTTATAGGTAAAAAAGTGCAAGGTACCAGAGAAAGTCAACAACAAATAAAGGCTGCACACAGGTATTCAAGTAGACACCACATACATAACGCACTCAAAGCATACACATACATATGTGGCATGCCACAGCTGGCTAGCAATCGCAGTACTTTCGCTTGACATAATTCAATAATGCACAGCACGCATGATTTTAATTGCTTTTCAATAAAACGTGTGTCAACAAGAGCTGCAGCTTGGTTTTGCTGGTAGGACTCATAAATGACCGGATGAAAGGATAAGGGATAATAAGGTGGAAAATGTGGAAAACGTGTAAAAGCCAGTGCTGAAATGCATTCAATGCACTGCATGAACTTCTGTGACAGTGCATTAAAAATTAAAAGTAATAGAGGAACTCTTGCAACTCACCACATATTGTGGCAGCGACGCTTTTGAGTAATTTAAATTTTTAAGTAGCCATCAAAGGACGCTCATTAGCGAGTGGAAACGCGCAGATAAGCAGAGGTGGTCGGCAAACAAAAAAAGGAATCATTCAACACCTGCTTGCCACATGCTAGTGTCAAAAGCGTAGGCGAGAAAATGTTTTCACCTAAATGTGTGTGTGGGTGTGTGTGTGTGCGCCACAACCTGCCACATTGCGGTGTTGGCGAAAATTTATGAGATTTTAATATGCTTGTCACTTTTGGCCAGTTCATTAACGCATGTGGCATGCAACGAACGCTTGGGTATGTATTATGCTAGTGTTATTACAACATGCGGACAGGCATTTTGGTGGCGCTGACATAGCAAGGATAACAGCAAAAAAAATGCCAATGTAAATACAATTAACGCGCACGCTGAAAGCAACAAATTGCCGCAAGAGGCAGCCGCAGCGGCAGTAAAAACAGAAACGCCAGTAACAACAACAACTGTGCATAGCGGCGACTTCCGCTCACTTACTTGTGGCAATTTGTTGACAAAAAGCGCGATAATGGTTAGCAAACCGCGTTGCATGCCACACCAAGGTGCAACACTCTTGCGTTGCATGCAACAAATGTGACTTTTTGTGTAAACCTTGGCGCTACAGTTGGCGACAAGCAGTGCGCGTTTTATATGTGCGTAGCACTAGTGTTGCATGCCACAACAATTTGCAACGTCAGAAAAATGGTGGAGTAGGCTGTGATTTGCGCGCATGCATTATATGTGCAGCAACATTAACTGCAGGCAACAAATTAGCTGTTGCAATATCAATTTTGCATGTTTCCATAAAATGGGCAAATAAGTACTTATGTATGAAGCACGAGGCACACCTATGCAATGTACAACATGCATGCAAAATTACTTGTGTGAGGCATGCAAAATAAATGCACTTTGGCTTTGCATGCCACCAAATGTTGATATGTCCAACCTAATGCATGCATTCTCACTGCAGCTTTTTCCTATCCACTATTGGCCTACTCCAGCTGTAAGTGCAACTGATAGCCGACATAATTAAAATTTTCAAAATTTCATTCAACAGTTAAGTCAACAAAGCACACACATACATACATATGTAGATAGCCACTTATGGCCACTCTGGTTGCGTAGTTAACTCAATTTTGTTATGTTGCAAATGGTTTGTTCGTTATGCTATGGCAGTTAGGCAGCAGCGCGTCGTGTCAGTGTGTTGGATTTGCAATTTCTAGCTGTATGTCTGTGTGGTTATTTGCTTAGCTGTCAGCAGTATTTTTGATGCTACTTTGGTATGCTAATATTTTATTGTACATAACTGTTGGTGTTGTTTTTGTTGCGTTCCACTGAGATTGCCCATCAGTTGCTGCCATATCGTGTTGCCTGCCCTCTAATGGAAATTTAATTTATAGACTCAAGTATGCGTGCACTTTATTGATTGTAGTTGCAGGTATTAGAGGGTTTTATCTGCTGATAGCTGCCGGTGGCTTCGTTTGAGTAATTGCAGTAAATGGCGTTGCCAATCTTTGGAATATTGCCGTCAGCTTTTTACGACTTACAAATTGCAGTGACTTTTCTATTTGATGAGTTGAGTTAATTAGATTATGTGAAAATGAAGCTAAATCACACGGGGTCTATTATTTACACGATTTTATTTATGTTTGTTTGGGTTTAATATTGCAATCGATTTTTATCCAACTACCCGATGAGCCAGGGACATGAAACTTCAAACTTAGCTCAGAATCCGATGACAATGCAATATCCCAGCCTGCAGAGAAACGTAAGCAATAATTTTATTTTATTTGTTCAAGCTGAACATATGAAAGCAATTTACACATAGTCGGCAGTGGCTAACGGTTCGAATGCCATCCGACGCTCCCTTAATTTTTTATTTAATTTTTTTTTTTTGAACTAAGAAAGAGCTTCTGTGAAGTGCAGAAGGAAAGCGTATTGAATGAACACTTTCAGAAACGTATCCGTTTCACAACAATTTTCGATATTTTTAACTGTACATAAAGGGTGTTTCTTTAGACGGTTGGTTTTCAATGAGGCAATACTTTTTTCGGAGTTTGTCTATTTGACAACTGTTACTTTTGTTCAGCGATGAAGCTCATTTTTGGTTGAATGGGTACGTTACACATTTGGAGTACTGATAATCCACAAGCCATTGTTGGGACGCCGTTACGTCCTCAAAAAGTCATGGTTTGGTGTGCTCTATGGGCAAAGGGAATCATTGGTCCATATGTCTTCAAAAATGAAGCCGGCCATAATGTTACAGTCATTGGGGAACGCTATTGAGCTATGATTAATGACTTTTTCGTGCTTTAATTGGAAGATGTTGATCTGGACGATCTTTGGTTCCAACACACGGCGCTAGATGCCATACAGCCAATGAAACGATCAATTTATTAAAGGAAACTTTTGGTGAGCCCATTATCTCGCGTCGCGTCGTGGGCCTGTGGCGTGGCTTTCAAGATCGTACGATTTAACACCACTAGACTAATTTTTGTGGGGTTATGTGAAGTCGCTTGTCTACGCAGATAAGCCCGATACGGTTGATGCCTTGGAAGAGAATATTCGGCGCGTTATTGCTGACATACGGCCCCAATTACTGCAAAAAGTGGTCGAAAAGTGGGCGTCTAGGCTCTTACCCGAAATCATTTTTAAAACATAATGGCAAACCCTTATCTTTATAATAAAGCAAAATTCTTGGCCATAACATTAAACTATACGCGTTTTATTTCTTCTTGAAAACCAAATGTCTAAAAAAAAACACCCTTTACATAAGTTTCCGTCGCACACTTTAGTGGAAAATCGGATTGTCAATGTATCCGAAAACCGAATCGGTAAACGGACAAAATCTGCATTTCAACTACTTTTTTAATGGCTGGGATTCCGATAGGTATTGCAGGAGTCGAGATGTTTGAGATAAATGTTTAGAGGACTTGAAACCATGGCAAATTATTTTTGAAATTTCATAATATGACATTCATGGTAGCTGCCAAATCCCTTAAATATAGTTTAAGCAGTTTAAGGTTTACGACATACAACCATACGACAGTATACATACAACACCTTGAGAAAATATGAAAATTTTACCCTTTACTACTGTATATTTTTGTGTAGCATTCTAACGTTTGTGTATAGAGAATTTTCGAAGTAATCCCTTGAAAAAATTTTTGAGTGCTCAGAATTTTGGTCTCATAAATGTTGAGTTGACCTAAAGGAACAAAGTTCACGTAGAAGTCGAAGTTATTAATAATAATTAATAATCTGGATTATGAAAAGTATGTGGTTTTAATACTCAGAAAAGTGTCATATTTCAGACTCTAATATGACTCCAAACTTGGACTCGTATTGGCGTGTCCTTCTAAGAAGGGAAAGATGCTCTGTCCTGACTCTTTATTGAGGTCATAAATAAGGGTGATATTTCAGAATTCTGAGACTTTTCTAACTATAAAATGAGTATATATATGTAATACTTCTATATTGGCAGATTCTAAAAGTGCAGTCAGCAAACATTACAGTACAGATATACATATAAAAAAAAAGAAAACGAAAACCTATTAATTAATTAAAATTAAAACAAATCGCAGTGGCGGTACCAAGGCACATTGAACAGGTAGTATCAGTAGAGTAGATGTTTTGATTTTTTTGAAATGTCAAATATTTGTAATTTGTTCTCACAAACATTCCAAAATAATAATGTGCTAATCATTTAAAAAAAATTTCAAACGTAGCTTCCAGGTAGCTTTAAAATACATTTTTAATACTTCATCATAAAGTTTCAGTTTGTATAAGTAAACATCGTCAACAAAGTAAAAATGCAGAGTAAAATAATCCCCCACAGATACTAATACATGAAAAACATGAGCATGGAAAAAACGTACACTTGGCTCAAAACTATCTCCCTTTGATTGCTCAATCCAAACACATTGCGGAGATAGGTTACCAATATAGAAGTATTAAATACATATGTACATATATGAATGAGTCCGAATGTTTATGGGGTAGTCAACTTTGAGCAAAGTAGTAGTTCAAGATTATTGTTATAGCCCCTTTCACCTACCATTAACGTAAGCGAAAAAGTAAAGCTAAAGAATCAAACTCGTCACTCTGGCATCACTACTTTCTATGCATTATAATTACAAAATTATAATTTTTACAAGCAATGCTGATGACTAATCCAAATATCTCTGCCGTGAGTAAAATCAATGACGCCGTCAAGGCAGCGCATATTCGTATCAATATTTATTAACACCTTTAATTAAAATCGCTAACAAGGTTATTTACCCAAAAGTGACACTAACAGCAGCAACAACAACAAAAGCGCCGACGAGTGCACTGAAACCACGAACATTGATTAAGTGCAACAGCAACAACAACATCACTGACTACTTCAATGCAGGAGGGTGCTTAAACGCACAAACCGCATAGTATTTTTGAAAGAGGTGCTCTTTTGGGTTGATGCCACTCGGTTGCTGCTATTTGTATTCTGAAGAGCTAGAGGAATAGGTATGGGTAGACTGCTCGGTAGCAAGGTGGACGTCAACAATGTTTAACATTGCATTAACGTGTTGCATTTGCAAATCAGTCGTTCACGCAGAGTGCATGCAAACACTCATACATATGTAATGTAATATCTATTGTAGATGAATGTTTACACGAATATCTGCATGCATATGAGCAACGGTATTTGCATGTTTACATATCCTTTTGGCATTTGTGTGCGTGGCGGCGAATGTGGTTAATTAAAATTGACTTTATATTTGCCAATGCATAAATTCATGGTAAACATTTCATTTGGCAGGAACAAGATAGCCAGCTGGGAAAAGTGTTGAAACAAAGATAGTAGTGATACTTTGCATTCTTTGAAAATCTTCATAAAATAGTTTTCCCCAAAATTGGCCAAGTTAAACACGGTGAGTCTGACCATGAAGTCGCTACCCCCGAAATCAGGTTTCAGTGGCATGTTCGAGCATGGGAGACCCCTCTCCATTACTTTTTCTTCAACAAAGTCAATGAGTTCCAAGTCTAGAGCCTTGTGCATGTTTCATAAATTGCTTTCATGGTTGTGTGTTTGATTATAATAAATCAAATGAAATAATTCTATTAGCACACTTCCCGAAAGATATCCTTCTTTGGCAAGTCCGTATTCCTTCAGTTTGTAAGTAACGCCAGTGTGCCTCGAAAACTGATACAAGTATACTCCTTAGGTCATATCATCTAACTTAGGTCTAAACCAGTTCGGAATCTTATATTTTCCAGTAAAGAGTATTAGGCTCGTACTTTTTCATTAACGCTAAGCACTAGATACTCCGCTTGGCCAAAGGTGTATATCTCGTATTGCTTGGCTTATGAGTGTGAGATGAGTGTGGGCAGACACTCGCCGCTTACTATGATGCAGAAGTCATCAGCCCAAGCAGTAAGTTCAGCAGGACATCCTTCAATTTCATTTTATTTAGTCCCTTGTTGACCAATAGCGACCTTATTAGTGTGATTTACCGCTGCATACCCCACTATACTCTTTTGCAGCTCAGCATGTAATCTCAATGCTAAATTTCCATCGCTAAAATATCTTAATTATTAAGAATTATGCCTAAAACCATACAACCCCTCTAGCGAAACATAACCCATCGATCATGCTTACGATCTCATTTCGCTTTACTTCAGCTTTCGCGCTGCATACTTTCAGGCACACGTGTTATTCGTTTAGACATTTTCAGGGATAAAAGTTTGGCGAAGCAATTTTTAGAATCCCACTGCAACTCGGTATGCCAGAACGAAGACAAAGGAAGTGATTATCCAGTTCGAAAAAGCAGGGAGAAGCTCTATTGTTGCCACGCTTTCTCAAATAGGTTACCTTGAGACATTGTTGAAAGCCTTGGCTATATGCAGGAAAACCACCAACGCGAACTCAATGTTCTCAAGGGTCGCCTTTATACGTCTAGTGTCCGATTTCGGCAAGAACGATTTGTATTCGCGCGACATCGTTTTGACAATGAAATGCCTATATTTACAAGGGAATTCTGGCTACATATGAAAAAAGTCTCTCTTAAGACAAATGAAAGACAGTTGGCAAGATAGTTCGAAAAACGTTTCTTATAGTACAAACTCGTGCTGAAAAGCTATTTCCAGAGAAAGCACGTGTTAATCAACTAGCTCGCGTTGCTCCAACAGTCGCACTGGCCGAGTGATCAAAGCACAGACATCCAAGTTCGCGTTCTCGGGCAGCGGATTTCTTTTTTCCTTTTTTGATGTACATTTTTTCTTATAATATTTAGTTGTTATTTGTTTTAAAAAGAAAATATAGATGTCTATATTTTCTAATTTTATTTAATTTTAAGACTTATTTAATGCATTTTTTCTCTTTTGATTTCATTTTTGTCTTTCTTAATTTAGTTTTCTTTTAATGTTATGTTTATTAGTTTCAGAAACGGAATATTTTTTTTACTTTCATAAAATTTTTAGGAACATATTTTCCTTTGATTTTTTTCTTTTTTAGTTCAGTTTTCTTTTGATTTTTAGATTTCGTTGTTAGAAAATAATTTGTTTAATACCCTTTAATACATAGAAGCTAATAGATATTTTATATTTTTTATTTATTTTTATTTAATTTGATCTTGCTTTATTTAAATTTTTTTGTCTTCTTTAATTTAATTTTCTTTTGATTTTGAGATTTTGTTTTAAAAATAAATATATTTTTATTTAATTTTTAAGTACTTTTTCCTGATTTATTTTAAATTTTTTCTTTTTCTAATTTTATTTTTCGGTTTTATTGTTTTAAGAAAAAAAGCTTTAGTTTCATTTTATTTTTAAAAAGATTTTGTATTTTATTTTGCTTTAGTTGAATTTTTTTATTTAATTTTCTTTTATTTATTACTTTTTAAAAGGCGAACAGCGTAACGCTAAAACCTCCTCGTTAGCAGATCTTTTAATTAGTGTTACGAAATACAGTGTACTGAAAGAGAAAGTTCCAGGAGATTGCTACCACATGTGGGAAAATGCGCAAAAACACAGAAAAAACACTGTCCGTAAAACTTTCTGTGAACAACCCCCTGTCATTGCCTACCTTTAGATGCTTTGTACTAAGTTCATACTGATGCAGCTAACTGGCTGATTATTATTATTATGGCATATAGCGCTGCGACCTAGCTAGATCTATTGTGCCATCCATTATATAGTCACTCCAACCTTAGGCTATTAATTGAATTAAGTACTTTGGAGGGTGTCATTTTCCATATTTTGAATGGAGATGATAGTCGCTCTCCAAGGTGTTTAAGCCTAAGTCGATTTATATGCGGACAATCACACAATATACGATTCGAGGTTTCCCCCTCTTGCCCAGAAGACCTGCAGTTCGTTTCCTCAGAGAGTCCCAGTTTGTGTAGATGGTACCTCAGTCGGCAGTGTCCTGTCGGGTAGGCTGTGAAAGTTCTTAAACCCTCTCTGCTAAGACTGAGCAGCTGCTCAGACATTCCACGAGAGAGTGTTATGAATCTTTTGGACTGACTTTTGCCCTTTGTCTGGCGCCATTGGGTTGTAACTTGCAAGTCCTGTCATCCTCTAAGGATCTCCGCCGTGTATCCTCTTGTTGGACCAAAGAAAGGCTGAGGGCCGACCAGGCTCCGCTGGGCACCACATTTAGCTAGAGTGCCAGCCTTTTCGTTGCCATCGAAGTTTTCATGGTCCAGAACCCGCCACAGGATTACTCTGTTGGGGGCTCCTAGTTTTACCAGTACCTTTTTGCAACTGTCTATACTACATTTGCTCTTAGCGCTGCCTGGCTACCCGACATGATGTTTATTGTTGTCCCATTAGTACTTCTGCGAAGATATTCGCGTGCACAGACTTAAATCTCAAAACTTTCCGCCTGGAATATGGTTGGGTATATGTCCATCGGGACGATTTCTTGAAATCTAGGTCCATATACGCCGACCCAGTGTTCCCATCCTCAATTTGGAACCATCGGTGGACAAAACTTGAGTTTCCTCGCTGGCGATAATCGCTTTATAGATATTCCTTTTAGGTATTATTACCTTGTAGGGCTTTATAAAGGTCAGCTTCGGTAGCATTGAGTCTGTGGGCCCTTAAGTCCCCACTTTTCGGGTTACTTAAGTCCGGTAGTCTCACGGCGCTACCGCAAGCTTCTTTCTCTATAAGTGTAGCTAGAGGCGGCATGCCTGTGACTCCAAGCGCCTCTGTCGGGCACGTGCGCATGTCCCCCGTTATGACCACACAAACCAGGTGGTGGAACTTACCCAGAGTGAGGTCTGAGGTTGTTTGCTGGGCTTTTGATACTAAAATGCTTGCGATATTTACAGTTTGATTGAATTTAATGCTTTTTTGTGGGTACTAAATAATATACAACAACAATGTAGGACCATAGAAACAAACGCATTGCAACCTAACACTGATAACGGCAACCAAGCCTGAATGACTCCACATTATTGAATTTTACGTGGCGGCAAATTGCATTTCCGTTGCATGGTTGCAAAGTCGCGCTTTTGT
>NW_023458559.1:32653155-32656810 GCF_013731165.1 Rhagoletis pomonella
TTTTTTTGCACCGCTGCATCATTGCACTCAAATCCTGGCATGTGGTCAACATTTAAGTGTAATTAATGCCGCCAGCAATTTTTGGTTGCAAGTATGCCGGATGTTTGCAGTTGCCAGTCTGATTTCCTGTTTGCGCTTAACATTGCATGTAGTCTACTTTTAGGCAAACAATCACTGTTTTAGCCGCTGGTTATCTTTTGCGGTTTTTTCATATTGACACAAACGTGTAATAATAATTCGATTGCAAGCTGCATGTTGCAAGCATAACATACGCACATATGTGTCATCGCAACAGTGCCACCCCGATTTCGGTTGGCCTCGAGCCGATTATGCATTTGCATTTTTATAATTTAATACAACTGCTGTGCATCTATTTTTTGTATTTTTGCTTCGTTATATTTGTTATTTTAAAATCGGCCACATTCATTTTTTATGTTGTTTGTTGCATGCCACTTGCATTTTCGAGTGCAGAATTTTTACAATTATGTTTTTTCTTTTAATCAAAATTAATTGTAGCCAGGGGCGGGAAATGTTGAAAATTAACCATATTATTAAAATTTTACTTTTATTTATTTAATGAGCTGACAGTAGCAGTCAGGTGTGTTAAAATTGATTAGCCAAATATTAAAAACAATTTGAGTTTTTAATATCAATTTAAATTATATTTTACAATATTTTTAATTAGAGTTTAGGGCAATAAATATTTACAATAAAGCAAATGTAAATTCACTTAAATTAATTTTTTTTTTGTCGGAACCAGGCACAAAACAATGCGTGCAGAAAATAACACTCAGACTACATGCCGTTCATTGTACTGTTTTCATGTCCCTTTTAAACTGTTTTAAATCTGCACAATTTACAAATTTAAAAATCGTAAGTTAATGGTTATTTTGTAATTTTTTTCCGATCATTTTTTATCGTTATTTTGTGATTTTTATTTTTTCGATTATTTTTAATCGTTATGTTATGATTTTTATTTTTTCGATTAAAACAGTTATTCTTAGTTTTTTATGAGATGTAATGCACAGATTTGACTTAAAAACCATTTTTACAAGTACGTTTATTGTTGATGGTGCTTTGCCACATTGGGAAAATTGTCCAATAGTGACCTTTGCCCCAAAATTTCATCGACTAATAAGAGGGTTTCCGTCCTTTTCTCTTATTGCGGCACTTTCCTCTCTGATGTTTAATTGTGTACATCGTGGTGGCAGCCTTGAAAACGCTCAATTCTGTTTTTTGGAATTAGCGGCCCGTTATCACACCATTAGGCCCCATACACCCGTGCAGTGAGGCATAAAGACCTTTACGAACCGTTGCCCCTCTTATTACATTATTTTAAAAATAACCAAAGACTTGAACCAGACGAATACAAGTTTTAATATATGTAAACATCTCAATTTTAGAAACCGCTAGGCGAGGCATTGAACTGCAGGGGAGCAGGAAAACTTAGCAGTGGCGCCAATCGAGACGAGAAGCCAAGTAACCTCACATGAACTCCTCTCAATTCATGTCAACTCACCTTGAACCCCCTCACCACCAACTCACCTAATTTCATATCAACACAATTCACCTCACCTCACCTTCAACTCAACTTACCACAAATAATGTTATTTCATCTCAACTTACTTCAACTTACTTCAACTCACCTCGAACTATCTCACCTTAGCTCAACTCACACTAACTCACCTCAACTGAACCCACTTCACTTCAGCTTAACTCAACTCAGCTCACCTTAGCTCACCTCAACTTAATTATAAGGGTTTGAATTTCAACCGCTGGTCGAACAGTAGTACGATTAATTTCTTGTTGAAGAAGACAAGTGTTGATCACATTTGTTGTTAGAAGATTGTATCGGCTAAAGGTGGGTACAGTCCATTGCACTCGTTCTTCAGTATGTAGTAAGTTTCGTTTCTTTGTTCTCATCCAAAAGTGAGTGTTTGCGCAGCCAATTTTGGCCGATAATAACGAAAAGTGTGAATATAATAAAAAATAGCAATTCTTTAAAGAAAGATATAACTTCAAAGCAAATAATAATCTACAACATAGGTAACTAACCAACTCTGTATCTAACAACCCAAGCCTTATTTAATACGTAGCATGATAAAATTGGTGTCTCTGTGTTTAATGATAGACATTTGTGACTACCAAATATTTTAAAGCGTGTCGAATGTAAAAGGATTTTAACAGAACGAAAAAAAAAGTCATGCCAAAAGTACACAAAAATGCACACATATCTACTTACTAGAATTTTTCTTCTTCTTCATTCTTGTTGGAACATTTTTTGATGTAAAAATTTTAAAATTCCGTCAATAGCAGTTAGACACAAAAAATGACTACTCATTCAACGAGTGGGTGGGTTTGTCGGCTGTCACATAAATCGCACATTTTATCACCGCTTAGAGAGATGACTAGAGAATGAGTGATAAGAGGGGGTTACATATCCATACATAAGTCATACCTCTTTGCAAATCTGGCAACAACAACAACAACAACTCACTTTCAAAACTGAAGTAGAAGATTCACAAAAAAAAAGGGTTGTTGATGCTGAAGCGAATCGTGGCTAACGTAGCCACAGTTCATGCCACACTAATGAGTTTCAATTACATAGCAGTTGCTGTTGTTGTTGTCAATGCAATTTGCTGGCTAAAGGGCAAACTTTGATTGAAACTAACGGCCTGCTGCCAAAAAAGCAAAGGCGCGGTAGCTCAACTGGAATGAATAGAACACTAGGAGCTTCAAATACAGAGCTTACCAGTAAATCGAAGGAGAGGCGGACGATTGTAGTGGAGTACGGAGTGTGTTAGATATTTGTGAAAGTGCAGTGAAATGATTGCTGTTGCAACACGCATTTAATTAAATTTTTGCCACAAAATGCGGCACAAGCAGCTGAGGCCACTAAATGGAGCAACCAAAAGTGGAAGAGTGTGATATAGACAGATAGATAAGACAAAAAAGTGAGCGATAAAGAGTAAGCACTGGAGTGAGTGGTTGGGTGGCAGCGTCGACTCGAAAATGAACAAATGCTTTGATGAAAGCGCATAAAAGTCGTAAAGTTTTATGATGACGCAGACATCGCATCGCAGCGGCAATGCTGAGGAGAGTGATAAACAGTGCCGGTGGCGTGGTGACGGGGTGGCGGGGTGGACGAAGTGTCAAAGTGGCAGTCAGTGCAGACCACCAAAATGAAAGCCGCATTTTCACTCGTCCACTGATTCGGTTTAATATCAGTAGAGTAGTGTATTTTTTCATGCTGCTGCTATTTGAAATTAGCGCACAAAGTGTAAACATAACGATGCTTGTCGCTTGTGGCCTGCCTGTCACATGTGGCATGTGGCATGTTGTGGTAAAGTATATACGCTGATGTGCTGCACTGCACAGTGATGTTGATTTGGTTGAGCCGCCATTGAGTTGAGTATTTTACGATTATTATTGGGATTATGTCGAATTACAAGCAGTAACCAGAGGTGATGTAGCAAGAAGCATACATATAAGCGTTTGAAATTCGTGGTTGCAAAGTGACTGAAGGTGCTACTTAATTTCATACCCTAATATTTGGCGCCGGATTACTAAGAGCACAGGATTTCGTCATGTGGCAGCTGATGACAAAATTGATTTTTACTGAAACAAATACGCAAAAGTGATGTTTATAAAATTT
>NW_023458559.1:32656910-32658712 GCF_013731165.1 Rhagoletis pomonella
TGTACGATCAGACAATTTATGGAACTGAATATTTGAAAGGACATTTGGCTTCTATGGCGCTGAATGCCACATGCAAACATACATAGGTATTTGAGCGCATGCGGCATGCGTGGACGAAATTAATTATGCAACATGCATACAAATTAAGTTAAGTGCGAATTTGTGGATACGTTTTTAGAGCATTTGCAATATTAATAAAACATTTTTTTTTGGCTTTGGTTTTGCTTTCGATTTCGATTTTGGGGGCAGAAAATGTAGCTGGACCTAACAAGTTATGAGAAATAAGTTGTCAACCGCCTGAAAGTATGCAAATAATTTGCATATATGTTGCACGTGACCGGCTTTAATTAAAAATGGCGAGAACCCGGCTGGTTTACAAAATATGTAGCGGACAAAAGCGTACACAAACTGCTCAAACGTTGCATCGGTCAGTGCGAGGAAGAAATAAAGAAAATTAATGGAAATATTTTAAATAATTTCACAAAAAAAAAGTAAAACCAGTTTGAAGTTAATGGCTTGGTGCATGCTGCAACATGTCACACAACAGATTTGAGGGTGTGCTGCACTGCGGCAGTGCATTGCAGTGGGCAGCCGCTCAGCCGTATGAATTTAATGATTTAATCACAAAAGGCGATTGCCCATGGCAGTGGTAAAGTCGGAGAATGAGCACATACATATGACAAAAATTACAAAAACAACATATCACCAGCTGAAGTTTGTTGACATTGCACTGGCGCTGGCCGCCGCTGCTGCTGCAAGTTGTTGACAAATTCGGCTTTTTCATACTACGATTGCATTCTTATTTGCGCGACAAAAGCCGTAAAATCAAAGGGTTGACAGTGGCGTGCCCCCAGGGAATGCCGTCAGCTGCCACGCCCACACTCAAGATACCGCTTACGCTCCAGCAGCAACAACTCAAACAAGCTATTGATTTGTTGCATTGATGCAATGCAAATAAGCACAAAGTCAACTCATGCTCTCGCCCAGCAGGCTTTTTGTTTTAATTTCGCGCGTCTCACTATGCTTTTGCATACTTTTGGGGGCTCTTGTTTTTTTGCACCACTGCATCATTGCACTCAAATCCTGGCATGTGGTCAACATTTAAGTGTAATTAATGCCGCCAGCATTTTTGGTTGCAAGTATGCCGGATGTTTGCATTTGCCAGTCTGATTTCCTGTTTGCGCTTAACATTGCATGTAGTCTACTTTTAGGCAAACAATCACTGTTTTAGCCTCTGGTTATCTTTTGCGGTTTTTTTATATTGACACAAACGTGTAATAATAATTCGATTGCAAGCTGCATGTTGCAAGCATTATCTACATATGCACATATGTATCATCGCAACAGTGCCACCCCGATTTCGGTTGGCCTCGAGCCGATGATTTGCATTTCTATAATTTAATACAACTGCTGTGCATCTTTTTTTTTGTATTTTTGCTTCGTTATATTTGTTATTTTAAAATCGGCCACATTAATTTTTTATGCTGTTTGTTGCATGCCACTTGCATTTTCGAGTGCAGAATTTCTACAATTCTGTTTTTTCTTTTAATCAAAATTAATTGTAGCCTGGGGCGGGAAATGTTAAAAATTAACCATATTATTAAAATTCTACCTTTTATTTATTTAATGAGCTGACAGTAGCAGTCAGGTGTGTTCAAATTGATTAGCCAGATGATAAAAAAAATAGAATTTGAATTATAATATCAATTTAAATTATATTTTAAAATATTTTAAATTAGAGCTTAAGCAATAAATGTTAACAATAAAGCAAAAGATAATTCACTTAAATTTGATTTTTTTTT
>NW_023458559.1:32658812-32677157 GCF_013731165.1 Rhagoletis pomonella
TTTTTTTTTGTCGGAACCAGGTACAAAACAAGCGTGCAGAAAATAACACTCAGACTACATGCCGTCCATTGTACTGTTTTACAATTTACTAATTTTAAAATCGTAAATTAATGGTTATTTTGTGATTTTTATTTTTTCGATAATTTTTTATCGTTATTTTGTGATTTTTATTTTTTCGATCATTTTTAAAGGTTATGTAATGGTTTTAATATTTTCGATCAAAAATAAGAGGTATTCTTAGTTTTTTAAAAGATGTAAATTGAATGTGCACAGATTTGACTTAGAAACAATTTTTCCAAGTACGTTCAAATATACATATGTATGTGAATTGTTGATGGTGCTTTGTCACATTAAGAAAATTCTCTAATAGGGACCTTCGCCCCAAAATTTCATCGACTAATAAGAGGGTTGCCATCCTTTCCTTTTATTGCGGCACTTTCCTCTCTGTTAATTAATTGTGGTGGCAACCTCGAAGACGCTCAATTCTGTTTTTCGGAATTAGCGGCCCGTTATCGCACCATTAGGCTCCAGCCAACCGGGCAGTAAGGCATAAAGACCTTTACGAACCGTTGCCCCTCTTATTAGCGTATTTTAAAAACAACCAAATACCTGCACCAGACGACCTATAAGTTTTAATATATGTAAACATCTCGATTTTAGAAACCGCCAGGCGTTGAATTGCAGGGGAGCAGGAGAACTTAGCAGTGGCGCCAATCGAGACGCGAAGCTAAGTAGCCTCACATGAACTCCTCTCAATTCATGTGAACTCACCTTGACTCCCCTCACCCCAACTCACCTAATTTCATATCAACACAATTCCCCTTACCTCACTTCACCAACACACACACAACATACCACAAATAATGTTATTTCATCCCAACTTACTTCAACTCACCTCGAATTATCTCACCTTAGCTCAACCCACCCTAACTCACCTTAAGTTATATGAACTCACCTCAACTGAACCCACTTCACTTCAGCTTAACTCAACTCAACTCACCTTAACTCACCTCAACTTAATTATAAGGGGTTGAATTTCAGCCGCTGGTCGAACAGTAGTACGATTAATTTCTTGTTGAAGATGACAAGTGCATGATTCAATAATACAAGGTTAGATAATTATTGACAGCTGCGGTTTGACACTCCCTTACAAAAGGTTGCATTTGCGAAAGACAGAGAAAGGGCAAGAACGCAATCAATTGAGGAAATCTGGCATTTTAAACGAAATATTGGACGTAATATTGATTTACCTACGTGAATTACGTAATTTATATGCTATTTAGCTGTATAAAAAATGCAAAATGACTCAAAATTAAAATAAGACTACTATGAAATTGATGTAAACATCCAATGCTTATGTTTTCATCAGTTAAATATGCTTCATATGCATAAACAAATAAACATATTGCACAAAAGCTTATACTTTTATTTCACACCAAAGCTACACTGTTTCCAAGTAAATTTGCAAAGAAGCAACACGGTGCCACTGCTAAGGGAGCGGTGCGAGAGAGACAACTGTCAGTTTATCGAACCTTGTATTATTGAATCATGGACAAGTGTATATCACATTTGTTGTTAAAAGATTGTATCGGCTCTAAAGGTGGGTACAGTCCATTGCACTCGGTCTTCAGTATGTAGTAAGTTTCGTTTCTTTGTTCTCATCCAAAAGTGAGTGTTTGCGCAGTCAATTTTGGCCGATAATAACTAAAACTGTGAATAAATAAAAATAGCAATTCTTTAAAGAAAAATATAACTAAAAAGCAAATAATAGTCTACAACATAGGCAACTAACCAACTCTTTATCTAACAACCCAAGTCTTATTTAATATGTAGCACGATACAATTGGTGTCTCTGTGTTTAATGATAGACATTTGTGACTACAAAATATTTTAAAGCGTGTCGAATGTAAAAGGATTTTAACGGAATGAAAAAAAGAGTCCTACCAAAAGTACACAAAAATGCACACATACTTACTAGATTTTTTTCTTAATTTTTGTTGAAACATTTTTTGATGTAAAAATTTTAAAACTCCGTCAATAGTAGTTAGAGACAAAAAATGACTACGCATTCAACGAGTGGGTGAGTTTGTCGGCTGTCACATAAATCGCACATTTTATCACCGCTTAGAGAGATGACTAGAGAATGAGTAATAAGAGGGGGTTACATATAAGTCCTACCTCTTTGCAAGTCTGGCAACAACAACAACAACTCACTTTCAAAACTGAAGTAGAAGATTCACAAAAAAAGGGTTGTTGATGCTGAAGCGAATCATGGCTAACGCAGCCACAGTTCATGCCACACTAATGAGTTTCAATTACATAGCAGT
Source organism: Rhagoletis pomonella (assembly GCF_013731165.1). Taxonomy (NCBI): domain Eukaryota; kingdom Metazoa; phylum Arthropoda; class Insecta; order Diptera; family Tephritidae; genus Rhagoletis; species Rhagoletis pomonella. The sequence continues at coordinate 32,661,140 of NW_023458559.1, forward strand.
TGCTGTTGTTGTTGTCAATGCAATTTGCTGGCTAAAGGGCAAACTTTGATTGAAACTAACGGCCTGCTGCCAAAAAAGCAAAGGCACGGTATGTCAACTGGAATGAATAGAACACTAGGAGCTTCAAATACAGAGCTTACCAGTAAATCGAAGGAGAGGCGGACGAATGTAGTGGACTACGGAGTGTGTAAGATATTTGTGAAAGTGCAGTGAAATGATTGCTGTTGCAACACGCATTTAATTAAATTTTTGCCACAAAATGCGGCACACGCAGCTGAGGCCACTAAAAGGAGCAACCAAAAGAGGAAGAGTGTGATATAGACAGATAGATAAGAAAAAAAGTGAGCGATAAAGAGTAAGCACTGGAGTGAGTGGGTGGCAGCGTCGACTCGAAAATGAACAAATGCTTTGATGAAAGCGCATAAAAGTCGTAAAGTTTTATGATGACGCAGACATCGCATCGCAGCGGCAATGCTGAGGAGAGTGATAAACAGTGCCAGTGGCATGGTGACGGGGTGGCGGGGTGGCGAAGTGTCAAAGTGGCAGTCAGTGCCGACCACCAAAATTAAAGCCGCATTTTCACTCGTCCACTGATTCGGTGTAATATCAGTAGAGTAGTATTTTTTCATGCTGCTGCTATTTGAAATTAGCGCACAAAGTGTAAACATAACGATGCTTGTCGCTTGTGGCCTGCCTGTCACATGTGGCATGTGGCATGTTGTGGTAAAGTATATACGCTGATATGCTGCACTGCACAGTGATGTTGATTTTGTTGAGCCGCCATTGAGTTGAGTATTTTACGATTATTATTGGGATTATGTCGAATTACAAGCAGCAACCAGAGGTGATGTAGCAAGAAGTATACATATAAGCGGTTAAAATTCGTGGTTGCAAAGTGACTGAAGGTGCTACTTAATTTCATACCCTAATATTTGGCGCCGGATTACTAAGAGCACAGGATTTCGTCATGTGGCAGCTGATGACAAAATTGATTTTTACTGAAACAAATACGCAAAAGTGATGTTTATAAAATTTTTTGGAGAAGGGATAGATGTTTTCAAGATCGCTAGTATAGTGTTTATACTTATATCCTTGTACTTCCAGCCCTAAAAATTTCTGGCCAGTCACTATAGTATCGTATAGGTGTTGTATGGATGAGGATTGGTCGTACATAATTAAAGGAATAACGTGGGACAATCCACTGTGGATCGCGTCTGGCGAAAAGTAATAAGATCGAAGTTGGTCGTTTTAATTATTTTGTTCGACAGCTAACTCTCCACCTCAAAGGGTTCTTTAGGAGTTTTTTTGATCTGTATTTTAAACAACCAATAGTCGTTTCTCAAAGTGTAAGTTTTTTTATTATTCCAATATTTTTCCTACCGAAACTATTGCCGAAAACCTTGGCCTATTCATGCCCCCTTAGCCCCCTCCCTTCCCTCGACGCTAGAGCGGTCTGCCGTCTTTCTCCTGCCTATAATTGAATCGTGTCCAAGTAGTCTCTAACAAGAAGGGATGTGATAATCCTTGCTAACTAAATGCCTTTTCAAAGTTCAATTTGGCGCAGGTTAATATTTGTAATAATTCTCTCTTCCTTCCTTCATCGGGCTGTACTTCAATATAGTTATCTAGAATAAAGGCTGTCTTTTCAGTTTTCGCTGGGATTTTCACCAGAAACTCTGCATGAAGGTTCTTTGAACAAAACGTCGTTAAACATCCGGTTTTGCAGTCCCGCCCGGCTTGGCTGCTGTTACTTGAAGAAAAGTGTTCAGTGGATTGATCATTGATCATTAATACCACGAATGAATTTGACACATTCAGAGAGATGATCATGCGGCCAATAAACTCTTTTGATCCTGACCTACTGTCTCCATGTTCGACCAAAAAGCCTTTTGTCGACGCATATGGGCGGCTCTCGTAAGAGTTTTATCAATGTGTATAGCGCAAGATCCAAAATTTTTGGCTTCATAAGAGTTTTCAAGCACTGCCCTTCCGAGAGTGACCGAACCAAGATTTGGCTCAAACTTTGATGAAAACTGCACAATAACAGCCTTTAACCGTTTAATGCTGAGCCCTTCATTGGCACATCAGTTTGAAACTGCCAGTTTCGCCTGCGTTCGAGATATCAATAAAAAAAACAGACTCTCATTGCTTTAATCTCCACGTGAGTGCCTATCATCAATCCAACCAGCAATTGGAAAATCTATGTTTCTTTGCACAAATTCCCTAGAGAAAAAAGCACATAGACTAATATATAAAGCCGCCTAGATTTCCAAGAAAACATACAAAGCAAACTCCATGTTTTTTTACAGCTTCTTCTATCTTGCTAACTAGATACTTCAGGACCGAATGCTTTGATTTCGTTTTGACTTTTTGACTTTGAAACACTTTACCGCTCACCGTACCTAGTTCTTTTCAAAGATGTGGCCAGATATGCTATGGCTTCTCACTCTGGTGAGCGTTTGTTTGTTTGTTGAGGAGATAGGAGTCCGCTGGTCCACCGAAGTTCCACGGAAATGCACTTTGGAAAAATTTCAGCGTCTGGATTTTGATGTTTACAAATTTTGATGCAGCGGACAGCATCTCTATTGACTTGCATTTGTGCCTCTACCTTTCCCTCTTGTAGCATGTGAATATTTTAGTGTTCCAACAGGGAATCAAACGTTTCAGAAATGTGAACGAGTGAAGAGAGGAATCACAGGGGAGATTTACCAATCTGAACCATTTGCCTTAATCCATTTGTCCACTTCCTCATTTCCCGATATAACACTGCGTTCCGGCATCCAGTAAAGTGTTATCAGGTTTTACCGAAGGGGTTGTTAGCGATTACGGCATTCCCGAATGCATATCGAGCTAGTCGCTAACGACCCTAAAGCTTTGATAGCAGCTTGACAGTCAATAACGAAGGCTCAATTAGACGGTTGATCAAGCTTACAAAATTGTCCCACATGTTCATTGCATACATATATATATCGCAGCCTGAAAAACGCGGCAGTATTCTCTACGTTTGTACCACTCTCTCAAAGATAATCTCCGTCACCCAAGATCGGGGTTTCGTCATCTTTTAGATCGATATAAAGCTGCCTTTCGATCTGTCGGGAAAATTAATATAGAAGTTGCGGTCGAAATTAATAATCGCAGATCCTGTACTCCAACCAAACTCTGTTCAGGATGGTAGCATGGCCTTTTCTAGTTATTTGCCGCCTGTTAGACGCCCAAAGTCCTAGAGCACATTTATCTGTGGCACATTTCTCGAATGTACATATGTATATCTATAAGCAAAACGTCCAGGAGTGTAGATTATGTGAATAGAAATATTGGTGGGTTAAGAATCTTTAACAGTGCTATGACCTGCCCTTCATGCTTTAGGAATAAAGACCACTCTTACCTTCTGGCTTTGGTTATAACTAAAGGTGAGACTAGCCCTGTAAATAGCCGTTAGTCAGGGATTTATTTCAGCAAACGTGCGTTGTAGTAGCTAATTTTCAGGATGCGTATAAATAGTCTGGTTGATCATTGGTTTCAGAAGGACCTTGCAATGTTTGTGCTTCACAATATGCAACTTTATTAAAATAATACTACCTACTCCTTAATCTCGCTTTACCCCAGTTACTATAAAATTTTGCATGGCCATTTATGTTGGCTGGTATGCCTGCGTCCTGTTATAGCCACTTCCTATTATAGCTACTTTGCCTGAAGCATAACTAATTTAGTTAAAAATTAGATACACTCACGAGATCGTTTATATATGCACATACGTATTACGCTATACTTCGAGAGTAATCGATTGCAAAGCGCTAACCCTTTTGCAAACAATTGAAATAAATACTTCAACTCTCCAGAGACCTTTAAAACGGACCACGCGCGCTCCATCACCGTCAACGCTGATGTTGATGAGCAACTGTCAAAAAATTGTCTATCAGCGTTGCGGGAATTTAACATGACTTATGCTTAAACTCACGAGACGACGCTTACACTTAGTTGGAAATATTTTAAACAAATTTAACAAATGAACGTACCTACATATATATGTACATTAAGGTGGTCCAAAAAAAAGAAAAGTTGGAATTTTAATGCGCTCTAGGATTGCTCTATACCGAAAAAAATATACCCCTATCTTCTTAGTTTGAAATGAAAATAAAATTTATAAGTCGCTCAAAATGCTCAAAGTTTTCCATGTATTTTATATGAGAAAAAAACAACTTATCTATACCATTTCTACGAAAAGTTTTCTTCTCATATAAAATACATGGAAAATTTTGAGCGCTTTGAGCGGCCTCTAAATATTTTTTGATTTTAAAATAAAAAAATAGCGCTAATTTTTTTCGGCAGATATATAAAAATCCAAGGGAGTGAGAACATTAAAATTCCTACTTGTACTTTCACACGCATTTTTGGACCACTCTAATGTACATATACACATGTGTACTTCAACCCTTTGGCTTGCCGTGTGCGCATCATTTGCTATGAGTTGCATTCATTGGAGGCGTTGAAAATTCCATTCAAAAAATTTTACCATTTACTTCCTTTTGCCTTTGTCAGCTTTCGCAGCCTCATATGAAAAATGCATAAATTATACAATTTTATTTCGTGTTGTGGTATTTTCTTTGCACAAAAGTGCGCGCCCGCCTGCCGGTTCGCAGCTATTTTATGTAATTTTTTTATAAATATACTCCCACTGCTTTTCGAACTACTTTTTTTTTTACAGCAGCTTCATGCCGTTGCTCGCTTTTTTTAATTCCATTAAACGTACGTCCGGCAGCGTGTTGGCGTGTTTAATCCTTTTTTGTTCTATATACAACTGACTCGAATTTCAAGGGTTAAGCTGCTGTGCTTATTTTTTATTATTAATTTCGCTTGTTGTTTTTATTGTATTTGACATAGAAAAGCGCATCAACACGCGCGCTCATTTTTAGTCATTCACTAATTTGAAGTTTGTTGCTGTTACTGCTGTTGTTGCTGTGGTTGTTGTTTCCGTTTCTGTATGGAAAACTCTTTGACAGCAGCTCAACAACTCATCACCGTGAACATCGCCAACACCATCACTATCAGCCGCCGTACCGTTATGGCTAACGTCATCAAAATCGCTCGTAAATTCATCAAGGCAATCTGTTTTGAGGGCGTGTGGTCACGTGACTCTAAACATTATGTGAAACGGACTTATCTCCGTGTTGGCTATTAATTGTGGCATGCAGATTAAATTTGTACGTGGAGTGATGAATACATACTTTAATTTTATCGCGGAAGTGTAGGAAATATATGTTTTCATCAAAGGCACAAAAAGGGTTGGTTAATTTTTGGTAAGTTTTAAGAATTACTCAACGTTATTTTTAAAATTAAGTAAGAAGTTAGTAGAATAATTTTACGTACAGATAATGCTAACAAGAATTATGATTTTAGGAATTATATACAAGCTTCCAACGGGAACATCCGAATATGGCTGCATCGATTCTAAGTATATATCTCAGCCAGAAAATGGTACCCTTTTAATTTTTGTGTATTATGCTTTGCTTCTTTGGTGAAAGCTAAGTCCAAGCACTCAGTAGTCTATTTATTTAGAAACAAGGATTATTCAATCTCAAAACCGTGGGGTTTTTCACTGTATTTATTGACCGGAACGTCAGTTCGGGAAATATGACTCATGTCTTACTATGAAGTCTCTTATTGGTAAAAGCCCAGATAAGCCTTTTGTTCTTGGGTAATCCATAGATAGAAGGTCTGGCAGCTGAGAAGGAAGTGCTGAGATGATTTCTCATCGTCTTTTAAGCTGCGCTTAATAAAAATCTGTGACGATATTAAATCGCACCGCGTAGGTTCCTAAAGGACAGTGTCAGGTCAGTACACCTGTAAGGTTCAATAACTGCAGCTTACCTCACTTGACCTCCGGTCAACAACCGGCCAAAAGGGCATTGCAACTTTGCATGCCAGAGTTTTCGCCCAACGCTCGCTGAGCCGCCTGAAAGCCCATCTGCCCAGGAGCAGGCCGCAGGTTGCCAACGGAACTGCTATGCTCTCCCTTGCCGAGGTGTTTGACTCGAGGGTGTCCTGCCTAGCTAATTCATCAGCCCTGCAATTTTCAGTGATAACAATGGGTCCCAGGGCACCAAATCAGATTGATTTGAAAGTGTTTCGAGGCAGTTGAGAGAGAGAGAGAGGTCATGCCTTTATCGAACGTACCATTGTTGGTTTCAGCGCCCTGATTGCCACTTGCCAAACAGAGTAGATATTTACGCTCCTAGTCGGCAGTACATACTTCCTACAACTCTCCAATGCAGCTTCGATCCATCCGTGAAGATGTTTATTGGACCTCCACTCCAGAGGCTGCCATTTTCCCGTTCGCCTCTTGGAGGGATGTGCGTGGAGAAGGATTCGTTTAGGGCGAGCCTCGGAACACTTAAATCTATTTCTGGCTATAGCAAGTCGAAGGTTTTAAGAACTATCTTTTGAGAATGACAACGCAGGGCTTTTTAGTATAATGGCTAGAGTATGAGTGGTCCGGAGAGCTCTGCTTATTCCAACGAGGGCCGCCCTTTGCACGCGCTCTAGCTTCCTAACAAGAGTAGACTTTTCCAGTGAACTCTATCATATATTTAACATGATTGGCTTGTTTGTGGTTTCGTTTAGCCAGTATATAACTTTTGGAGAGAGGCCCATCTCTTGCCCATGGCAGTTAGGGAGAACAAGTGAAACACGCCCTGTTGAAGGAAGCTGGGCATGAGACGCTTTGTTTATTCTGATGAATAATACTAGCTCCGTCTTTCCAGAATTTGTAGCAAGCACGCAGCCAGCAGTCCAATTTGTGTCCAAGTTTAGGTACCCTTGCTTAAGACAATACAGAGTGTCCAAGAAGTTTTCTCTGACGATGAGTGCCACACCTTCTAAGCAGGCAATAACCTTTCATCCTCCCCATTCCACTCCTCCAGAACGACGTTTATCATGGCTATCTAGAGAAAGGGCAAAAGGACGCCTTCCTGCGTACAGAGGCATTGCCCCATTCCCCTGTGACAGTTCTGTCGTGCAGCATACGGGAGATGAGCCTAACCCTCGATATCCAGGAAGTCGCCAACTGCAAAATATTTGTCCTTAACTTTGTGTGCATGGCAGATTCCCTTCAAGTAGGCATGCTGGGAGAGGCTCAATCGCTCTTGAGAAATCCTGTTTCTTATATGTATGCAAGTCAATAAGTCTCTCAAAAGTTTTCAATAAGAAAGAAGACTGATCTGAAGTGCCCCGGAGACATGTGAGAGCGTTTCCCTGGTTTGGGGATAAACTTAACAAGTTTGGTTTGCAGACAAACCGGTTTCGGCATTGTGTCATCTTCAGTGTAATTTTTCGTTCGAACGTTCGAAGGGATGACGGAAATTCGTTCCAAAATAAATCATCTTACCACCCTGTCGGAAAAATAAACCAACACCAACAGATAAACTTAACCTTATACTTCTTCAAGCTCTTTCTAAGCAGCTCGCATTTTTCTACATCGATGTAAAAGTCACGATGGATGTACCGCTTCCTAATACTCACTGTTCACTTTGGCAATAGGAAAAGAAGCCACTGAAATGACATCCAGACCTAATCAGGCCTTGATATGTTTAAATTTTATTTAAGTACCAAGCTGGGTTATCAATAATTGTGACTATCACTGCTTGACATTGATGGGTAATTTTTGGCAGAAAATACCGGTAAAGGAAAGCAAAATGCGTCACGAAATAAATACATAATGTTCTCAATTTATCAATGTCCAATTAATGTTGACCCTTGTCACTTCCCATCACCATCGAAGGAGCAACAGGGCTGCATTTAATTATATTTATGCGTTTTTAAAAAGTTTTCAAACAATTAGCGGACGTTTTGTGGGCGCAGGCGGACTACAGCTGCTAGATATTTTGGAGAGTGCTATTTCGTTCTGAAAGAAAAAAATGAAAATTGGTGTTGTCTTAAAAATTGAATTAACAACATCGTCACGTCTTGTGGTGTTTAATTAATTAATGTGTTGCTAAAGAACTTTTTTCGCACCAGGACAAGGACGGATATGAAGGGAGACGGTAGGAGGGAGAAGAACTTTCATTTGTATGCAAAAAATATAAATACATCTGTATGTATGTATGTATTTGAAAAAAATGTTTATCACCAAAAAGACGACCATTTTTACTTTACATTTCTCGACGTCAAAGCTAAAACGATGAGATAACTTTTTTCGCGTGCCACATATTTAACTCAATTTAAACTTTTACGCTGGCCCGGAAGCTAAAAATTGCATTCCCTGAAGGTAAAGTTAAAATGGTCCACGTAGCAAAGCTATGTTTGTATGGAAAATTTTCAAGCGTATATTTCTGCTAGAACACGTACATATATGTGTGTTTGTAATCAGCTTTTGGTTTGACTTAATTGTGGTCGCAGGTGTAGACAGCGAAATTTTTATTGCGGATATTTAAAAACGAAATGCTGCGCAAAGCGAAAAAGGTAGACTAGCAGGCGAAAAAAATTAAGTAAAAATAAAAAATTGTAAAATTGTTATTAGTCAATTTAGTTTCAGCTGGAGTAGATTTGCTAGACGAGCGGTGAGGGTTGTTAGGTAGAACATGGAAGAAGAAAGATTGGTAAGGATGTGCATATAGGAGTTTAGGCGATGAAGGGAGTAGTAAGGACTATTTTTACGCTGGATTGTCAATGTGTCGTCACAAGTGCTAAATACCGAAAACCGTACCTTTTCAAAAATGTGCGTTTTTTTTAGTTTACTTAAGTTTTTTCTTGCCTCATCGTCGCTGTGTGTCCTTTTTTCAACCATTTCACTCACCCTCAATGCCTCAATAATTTTTATACTTAATGTGCGGATTTTAAAACACTTTATTGCCTCAAGCACTGTTTGTTACACAAACAATTGCCACTCAATTTCCGTTGTTAAGGCAAAAGCAAAAAAAAAGATGGGCAGGGGAACTATGCACGTTCGCAGCCTATTTATCGGCGCAGCAATTGTGACTTACAGCATTTTTACGACTCTAATACTTTTAAATTGCCTACTTGTCTTTGTCTTAAGCAGGTAAAATGACCGTATTTATGAGCAGTGCAAAAGAAAAAACTTGCAACAATTTACGCCCTTTTTAGCCTTTCACCAGCGAAAGTGCCAATGGTTTTGTAAGAGGAAGAGCGCGAAAGTGTATTTGTTGTAGCATATGCTTAGGCGTTGTAGGCAATTGAAAAGGATTAAATGTTGCTACTTAAGATAATAAAATAGACTTGTGAAAAATAAGAAGACTTAGAAAAATGCGCAACAATTGTGCAAACAAACGCAGGTGAGTGTAATGGCAATAATGGCATCAAAAATAAAAATTATTTTTAAGTATGAAGAATTCAACAATCACAAATATGCCCCTCGCTTACCAGCACCCTCAGCCCTTAGAAATGATTCAATTAATCTGTTTCTGTAAAATGCTCTTGGCGCGTAATTTGAGTTGTATTTATATATTTTTTCTGTTTTAAACTTTTAAGCTTCCAAATATAATACTTGTGTGCGTGCTGGAAAAAAGTCTTAAATTTCCAAGCTTACGCATTTTGCAACCCTTTGGCGATTTGGCGCTATATATTTTTCCTTTTTTATTTAAAATTTTCAAACTAGCGCTGCTCTGGCCTTGTTGCTGGAAATTTAATACTTTTTTAGTTCGCATCTTTTTTGTGCTTGTGCGCTTTGCGTAATTCGTTGCTAATTAATTCCATTTGGCGCGCATAGCCGTCAGGTATGGTGTTGGTGAAATTATTTTTAAGCCAATTATAAAATAATATGGATGGCGAATTTAATATGATTTAATTTTTTGAATTCGTGAACCACTCAAAATGCATTCCAATTTTTTTTTTTTGTAATAAATTTAAGAAATCTAGCCGATGGCGGCGCTGCTTTTCACAAAGATTGAGTGGAGAAAAGACCTTTTTCTTCTCTTTTTTTTTGGCGCTGTAACCGCCTAAGCTGCTTCCAGGAAACCACTCCGTCCTTTCTCTGCTGTGGCAACTGTTGCCAATTAGAAATGCCAAGTGAAGCCAAGTCCTTCTCCATTTGAAAAATCTTGTAATAAATTCTTGCTGAGTGGTTCAGTTCTGCAGCTCTTTTCATATTCTTCTATATTAGATAGAAGAAATTGCATGCCAGGGAGCCGATCTGTCTGAAACCTCGTTTGGCAGCAAACCGCTCGGACAGGTTATTCTAAATTCTGAAGGAGCTGGTGGAACTGATCAACGTCATTCTACACAGCCTTCTCAGTTTCGCGAGAATACCAAATTTGGGAATAGCGGCGTAGCGGCGTAAAACCAACTTATTTTCGTGCTACCGAAAGCGGCTTTGAAGTCGCGTGTCTTTTCTAACATTTGTCGTATGATTAATATTTGATCTACAGTGGATTTATAAGGTTCAGCTACACTGAAAAACCTTGATCAGTTCGTTGACGGTGGACTTCTGGCTGACCCACCGTGGCCGGCGTGGTTGGTCACCCCTTGTGGATTCGCAGAGCACACATCGAATCTTCTCGACGAGCATGCGCTTATCCGACCATATTCTATATAATATTTTTACCATACGCCGCCGCACTTGAACAGCTCAGCTGGTAAGCCGTCAGCTCCCGCCGCGAAATTGCTATTCGTACGTCGTCATAGTCGAGTGTCAGTACATGGACTCCGTCGTATTCGACTGGCGGCTCGGTTCATCTGCTCCGCTGGTTTGGGTGTTGCTGTCAAAATGGTGCAGAAATGTTTCTTTGGACATTAGCTTCTAGTGCACCGTTTCAAATAGGAAGGTTTCTAGTTCTTAATATAAAAGCAGCAATGAGCTGAACTTACTTTGTGAATGAAATTGAGAATTTAATGAGATATTCATCCATGCATTAAATAGACTCACGACCCGCACAGAAGTGAACCAAAAATTTAGTCAATCTTATGTAGCTTACGCATGATGCACCCTGGGCAAAGCCAATTGATTTGCGGTCTTCCCGTTCCACTAATACCTGCACGATGGACTACTCTTGGGGTTCTCTTTTTCCGAGCTTTTGGTTTGGTATTCAGCTACCTGAGTATGCTGGGAAAAATTCAGCAGTCATATCCTCCATTTCATTAAAACCCAATCCTCGTCGCGGCTTTGTCTTATATAACTGAGGTACCATTACTTTAGTGTCGGAGTTGGATAGCGCCTTTGAGTTGATACTCAAAAGGATTTCAATAAGGACCGAAAAAAAACAGTAGTTATTTCTTTAATCTGAGAAATACATTCCATGCCGCCGGACTTCAAAGCTGTCTCCTATTTCAGATGAGAGGCACTGAAGTATCAATATTTCAGAGTTAACCTGGAGTTAGCCTCTGCTGCCGTAGATAGAGGAATGTCGATGCAGCCGAGTAGCCTTAAAAACCGATATCCACTCACGTACCGGCCTTGAGAAAGAACTTTTGTAAGCTATGTCGCGCAGTCGTCTCTGAACAAGTGCCGGATAGGGCACCACAAAAACCTGCCCTCTGTATCTCTGCGGTTGCTCAGTGTAGGCTCAAGTGGTGATTCAAGAGCATTTATCCGAGTTAGAAAACGCATTCTCACCGCCACAAGGTTACCAAGATTCTGAAGCCATTGCGAAGATCAGGTAGCTAAGGATAGCCCATGAACGCTCATTTGACCCAGAAAAGTGCTTAACTGGGGCTCAAAAGCGCGCGCGCGGCTAGAACTTACTAAAAGGCAAAGACCTCAAAAGGAGGGAACCTCCGTACAGAAGAAACCAGTGACTTAAGATAATGTCAAACAAGTTTATTGAAGTCGTTAAATAAGCTAAGTCCATATACTTGTAGGTAGGGCCGTGGTATTACTCCAAGGAATTGGAATCTGATGGCAACCGCTATCTATTGAATCTACAAATTGAGGGCCTCATTGCACTATTTCATATTGTAAATATAGTTTGTACCGACAAGCGATTAGATGGAATATATGTTTTCAGAATTTCTGATTGTGGTAGTTTGGGAAGGACTCAAACTTGAGGCATAGACAGAAGGAGGCTGCGCTCGTAAACACTCGCTTGAGTCTGCCCTCCTTGTGCCACCTGTGTAAGAGGAGATCGAAAAGATCTTCTTCTACTACAACCCCAATCTTACGACATCTAGCTTAGAGGTCACGAATATCGTGAAATTTTAGAGACCCAACCAGCGAGCTTATGTTCGATAATGCAGAGTCTCTCGGATCTCTTTCTGAAACTGAGAGGGTCATAGCCTATGGCTTTGAGGAGGGGTAAATAAAAGTCTACCAAATCGATAACAAGGGGCCTATTGGTAATATGACAAAATATGATATTTTAGCATTGATCGTAAGCATATGTTAGATTATTAGATTCGTATCCCATAGCTCAATTGATTTGCAGTTTTTCATTCTCTTTATTGTTAAGAAAGACCAGCTTGCGGCTGTGCGTCTAGCCTGATCTAAGGTGGTACTTATAACAATGTATCTACTCAGCTTTTAGATAACATTGCCAACAAGTACTTCGGGTAATTTTGCGGCTGACTTCAAAACAATTACATATCGAGCCCTAACCGCGGTTATAATGTAAGCGATTTATTTTTATTTTTTATTTACTTTTTGAGAAAAAATATCGCTTACATTTTTTTCCCGGTCATGGCTCGATATGTGTCACGCTAATCTCGGCTGAAACGATTTACCCAAACAATCTGAAGCTAGATATATGGAACGGCTGAAAGAGAGAATGAAATAAAAATATGCAGTAACAGGGTCCTTTATCTATAGTCTACCGTTCGTGAAGGTGAACATATAAGGAACCGACTCATGAAATAATACGAAGTTCTCTAAAACAGCTTTTGTATTCGTATGCTGATTATGAAAATTTCGCAGATCTTTCTACTACTAATTTTTAGTACTGATTTGAATTCTGTAGTTGTAGGCTGAAAGCAATTAAGTACTCAACACTTTCTCTTTGAATCTACATATTTCAGCCAGATCATGTCAAAAAATGGATGCGTTCAAATTCTACAAAAAGCAGACATCTGCAATAAAAATTCAAAAATATATCCAACCATGACGAATCAAATTGAAAACGACAACTTGCAAATTGAAACAAAATCAATTAGGAAACCAAGTTGCAAATTTGCGTGCGCTACATTAAATTTCGCCAACTCACCATCAGTGGAAAAAAAAGCCTATGCACTGCGTGAGCTATAACCGCGAAGTACTCACCCCTATTGGGACAACACGTGAAATTTCACTATGATTTTGCTGCAACTGGATAAAAGGTAATGACAAAGGCACACTACGCTGCCGTCTCAAACAGAGGGTAGCATTTACCAACTGCATTGCAGCTCTTCCGCAACGTTAAGCAGGTACAAAAAGGATATATCCACTGACGATTGCCCCGCGAATTAATGTTTTATGGGTATGCAAAAGAGGAAAGACAAAAAATATAGCACTCAACAAAAAAATGAAAATAAAAAATATGTTCAATAGCCGGCGCGCAAATTTATTGAAATTGAAAAATCACAACAGATACATACATACAAAAAAACGACAATATAAAAAGTGATGTGTGTTATAAAAGCGCGAAAGCTACCGAGTAATAAGGGGATTCATTTAATTGGAAAATTGGTAAATTATGCAAATTTTCTGGTATGCAAAAATTTTTTAAATTTTTCATTAGCTTTGGGTTAGCACTAATTTAGAAATTTGCCAACAGCAAGTGGGCGTGGCTGAAAAATTGTATTGTAGCAGATTTTTTATCTTGAGCTTTACAGGGAAGTTTGATATTTGCATATTGTATTGATTGAAGTTGAGTATACTTTAGGTATTGACACCACAAATCAATTTCCAGGTCATTAGTTCGTTACAGTAGGGTTATATATCAAATTGGGGGTCATTTAAGGGCGAACAAGTGCACAAATGGTAAAATATAAGGTTGTTTTTGTGTGATTATTTTCCTTTACTAATGCAAAGAAATATGTAGAACGTTGTACAGAATTTGTTTTGAGATATTTTTGTTTACCAAGAGCGAAAATAAACTTTACAGTGAACATTAGTTTTTGGTGGAGGTGATAGGACTTTGATCTTCTACTAGAAGCTATCTATATAAGTGACATTCTAAGCGCAATAGCTTATGCAGATGATTTAAGCTGTCTGTAGAAAGGAGACTTCGATAGAAGAAAACAGTCACTAAAGTAAAATATTATACAGTCGGCCGCAACAGCCGAGTGGCTAGACGTGCGTACTACCACTTAGTGCGACACAGATTCGATTCCTGTTCCGAGCAATATTGCAAGAAATATTTGCATACATGCATCGCCATAGTTTCCACGCCTTCCGCGTCAGTTTCCCTTAGAGGGGCAATTTTTTGCCATCACAGCTAAGGTTGCAAGATTGGATTTTTCACCCTGGGATTTAGGAGTTTTCAGTAGAATATCGGTGCTCAGGCTTTGCCAAAAAATTCTCGGGGTAGTTCGGGACCGTATATAGAGCATTCTTTATTAGCTATTCAGACATTCTATAAACTAAAAAAGAACAGAGGCACCTAAATTATGGACGAAACTATTCTCTACACTCCTAAGTTATAACAGTAGTAAAAATCTGGAATTTAACCAATGTGATACCATTATCCTGCCATGTGAAATAGAAATAACAAATTGAAAATCTAAAGTAAGGTAAGTCTGCTGACTTAACCCACTCCTAAGCTGATTCTGCAACTGAAAAAGTATTCAATGTTTTGATTTAAAAGCTTTCTGCAAATTTTCATAAAATGTTTGACTTTTTGATTACATATTTTAAAATCAAATTTGGGCATGCAATTTATAGTTTATTGAATTCTATAATAAAATGCAAGTTTGAAGTATCTAAGAAATTTTCGAAATTTTGTTCGTTGAAGGAGTTGCTTATTTTCTCCCATATAAAAAAAACGAGCATCCATAGGTACTAATTATATAAAATTGATTATAAGAGGAATGTTTGTAACGCCTTGACCAAAAAAATACTCACCCGATTTTAATAATCTTTTTCAAAACGATGCGCTTAACTCGCCAGGCGGCGCTGCGCTCGAGACTGACTGACTCACGACAAGAAATCATACTGGAAATACTTCAGCTGGAGATATTTAGGTACCCCTTATTTATGGTCAGATTTTGTTAATTTTAGGCAATTTTGCTAAAAAGGTAGCGATGTGGTGGAATTACTTTTCAAGTCCGTATTTATGGTCCAATTTTGTTCATCTACGAAAGTACATATATTACCTTCATATTGAAAAATGCCTTTTCAAAAAATGTTGCCGATAGATGGCGCTGGAGTTCAGATATTTAGGAACACCATGGTCTTCATTGACTCTATGGGCCATAGACAATGAAAATTCACTTATTGAATGCCGTACATCTCTCACCATCGAGATAGCACAGATTTATAGTAAATTAATTGATGTAGGTGTTTGGATGCCTGGATATAAACGAAATTGCAAAAGTTAAGAAAGGAAAGATTCGACCACATCCTTCCAAGAAAAGTCACTATTTGCATGATCAACAGTTAAAACTCTTTCGTCCAGTGAAATAGAAAGAATTTTTAGCCATAATATAACAGAAAACGTACATCTATGCTATTGAGTGTTCTTATAAGGAAAAAAAATTGTTTGCTCCATATAAAATACATGGGTAACTTTGATCATTTTAAGCGACCTCTACATATTTTTTGATTTCAAGAAAATCAAGAAACTATTGAGTGAGATCAATAAAATTCCGACGTTAGTTTCTTCAGACCACCCTAATGTAGACATATCCATTCATATGTACTTATTTTATGTATTTGCGCTCAATGTAAAGTCTCTTATCAACAAATTCCATATGACTTTGACTGCAATTTCACTTCATAAATTAGCGTAGATACATATAAAACACTTTGCCTTCTATGAAGGATAATCAACAGAATGTGACGAAATGAGTTGATGCAAAGATGATTTGCAGATGCTATCCCCTTTTCTTGAAAATAACGGGTGATTTTTTAAGAGCTTGATACCTTTTTTTTTAAAAAAAA
>NW_023458559.1:32677257-32687768 GCF_013731165.1 Rhagoletis pomonella
TTTGGAGAAGGGATAGATGGTTTCCAAGATATCTAGTATAGTGCTTATACTTTGTATATCCTTGTACTTCCAGCCCTAAAAATTTCTGGCCAGTCACTATTGTATCGTATAGGTGTTGTCTCTTTCTCAGTTACTTGCCAAAATCGCCGATGCATCGCGATGTATGAAGATTGGTCGTACAGAACTAAAGGAAGAACGTGCAACAATCCACTGTGGATCGCGTTTGGCGAAAAGTAATAAGATCGAAGTTGGTCGTTTTAATTATTTTATTCGACAGCTAACTCTCCACCTCAAATGGTTTTTAGGAGTTTTTTTGATTTGTATTTTAAACAACCAATAGTTGTTTCTCAAAGTGCAAGTTTTTTTATTATTGCAATATTTTTTCTACCGAAAGTATGGCCGAAAACCTCGGTCTATTCATTTGCCTTAATCCTATCTAAGATCGCTTTCCAGTCCACTCGTCCACTTCCTCATTTCCCGAAATAACACTGCGTTCCGGCACCCAGTAAAGTGTTATCAGGTTTCACCGAGGAGCTTGTAAGCGATTACGGCATTCCCGAATGCATATCGAGTTAGTCGCTAACGATCCTAAAGCTTTAATAGCAGCTTGATAGTCAATAACGAAGGCTCATTTAGACGGTTGATCATGCTTACAAAATCATAATCTCTGAGAGAAGAAACCAAATCATGTTTTAATATCAATTTTGAAGCCGTCACCCAAGATCGGGGTTTCGTCATCGTTTAGAATGATATACAGCTGCATGTCGATCTGTCGGGAAAATTAATATAGAAGTTGCGGTCCAAATCAATGATCGCAGATCCTGTACTCCAACCAAACTCTGTTCAGGATGGTAGTATGGCCTTTGCAAGTTATTTGCCGCCTGTTAGACGCCCAAAGTCCTAGAGCACATTTAGCTGTGGCCAGGGACCGAACATAACAGTTATTGATGAAAACTGTCATGGAAAAATTCACTGTGAAGGAAATGTTCTACAACTAAGTGATACATACCAATCGATTTCTTTGTTCACCGAGACTCAAATTTGGAAATAAATTTTTATTTGCAATTTTTATGCAAAATTCAAAAAAAATAACAATTATTTTTGATTTTTATATTATAAATCCAAAATAACAATTATTTTTGATTTTTATATTATATGTCTTAGATAACAGTTATTGAAAACTTTTATTTATAAAAGTCATCATTAAAAAGGAGTCACCGATTTTTATTTTTTAAATCATTCGTATAAAAGTCATTAACATTTTCCGCAGTTAAAAAGGTGTTGGGAAACAAAAGTTTACTACGACTTATACAAATGACTTTTATAAGTATGATTTAAAAAATAAAGGTCAGTGACTGATTTTTATTTATGACTTTTATAAATAAAATTCTTCGATAACTGTTATCTAAGACATATAACTTAAAACTCAAAAATAACTGTTATTTGCAGATTATTTATATTAAAATCAAAAATAATTGTTATTTTGGATTTATTAAATACAAATCAGAAATAACGGTTATTTAAAGAGTAATTAAATAAAAGTCAAAAAATAAATGTTAAAGAGTGATTTTTTTAATAAAAGTTGTAACTGTTACGGTCCCTGGCTGTGGCACATTTCTCGAATGTACATATGTACTTATATCTAGTAAAACGTTCAGGAGTGTAGATTATGTGAGTAGAAATATTGGTCGGTTAAGAATTTTTAACAGTGCTATGGCCTGCCTTTCAAGCTGTAGGAATTAAGGCCACTCTAACCTCCTGGCTGTGGTATATAACTAAAGGGGAGACTAGCCCTGTAAATAGCCGTTAGTAAAGGATTTATTTCGGCAAACGTTCGTTGTGGTAGCTATTTTTCAGGGTGCGTATAAATAGTCTGGTTGATCATTGGTTTCAGAAGGACCTGCTTCATAATATGCAGTTTTATTAAAATAATACTACCTACTCCTTCATCTCGCTTTACCCCAGTTAATATACAATTTTGCATGACAATTTATGTTGACTGGTATGCGTGCGTGTAAAATTTCAATCTTGAGCTTCCTGCTATAGCTACTTCGCCTGAAGCATAACTAATTTAGTTAAAAATTAGATACACTCACGAGATCGTTCATATATGTACATATGTATTGCGCTATACTTCGAGAGTAATCGATTGCAAAGCGCTAACCCTTTTGCAAACAATTGAAATAAATACTTCAACTCTCCGGAGACCTTTAAAACGGACCACGCGCGCTCCATCACCGTCAACGCTGATGTTGATGAGCAACTGTCAAAAAATTGTCTATCAGCGTAGCGGGAATTTAACATGACTTATGCTTAAATTCACGAGATGACGCTTACACTTAGTTGGAAATATTTTAAACAAATTAATAAATGAATGGACGTACATATATATGTACATTAAGGTGGTCCAAAAATAGGATTGCTCTATACCGAAAAAAATATATCCCTATTTTCTTATTT
The DNA here is from genome assembly GCF_013731165.1 of Rhagoletis pomonella. Lineage (NCBI taxonomy): Eukaryota > Metazoa > Arthropoda > Insecta > Diptera > Tephritidae > Rhagoletis > Rhagoletis pomonella. The sequence continues at coordinate 32,679,718 of NW_023458559.1, forward strand.
TGAATTAAAAACAATATCTAGGGGTCGCTCAAAACGCTCTAAGTGTTCCATGTGTTTTATATGAGAAAAAACAACTTATGGTAGAATTCTTCAAAATCAACATTTTTCGCAGCTTTGGAGAACCAGATAGCTCCAATAATAATACCCATTTGTTTTTTTTACCATTTTTTAATATTAACGATTGTATTTTCAGGGATTTTTGGCGGACCTATAAGATACAGGTACTATGAAAAAATGATTAAATAAAAAACTGCGTATTATTATTGGGAGTCCTTTGAAGAGAAGCAGAGTTTTCCGATCGAAAAGCATTGATTTTAAAGAATTCTATACCATTTCTACGAGAAGTTTTCTTCTCATATAAAATACATGGAAAATTTGGAATTTGAGCGCTTAGAGGGGCCTCTAAATATTTTTTGATTTTAAAATAAAAAAATAGCGGTAATTTTTTTCCGGCAGCTATAGAACAATCCAAGGCAGTGAGAACATTAAAACTCCGACTTTTACTTTTCACATGTGTTTTTGGACTACTCTAATTTACATACACATGTGTACTTCAACCCTTTGACGTGCCGTGTGCGCATCATTTGCTATGAGTTGCATTCATTGGAGGCGTTGAAAATTCCATTCAAAAAATTTTACCATTTACTTCCTTTTGCCTTTGTCAGCTTTGGCTGCCTCATATGAAAAATGCATAAATTATACAATTTTATTTCGTGTTGTGGTATTTTCTTTGCACAAAAGTGCGCGCCCGCCTGCCGGTTCACAGCTATTTTATTAAATTTTTTTTATAAATATACTCCCACTGCTTTTCGAACTACTTTTTTTTTTTTACAGCAGCTTCATGCCGTTGCTCGCTTTTTTTAATTCCATTAAACGTACGTCCGGCAGCGTGTTGGCGTGTTTAATCCTTTTTTTTTCTATATACAAACTGACTCGAATTTCAAGGGTTAAGCTGCTGTGCTTATTTTTTCATTATTAATTTCGCTTGTTGTTTTTATTGTATTTGGCTTAGAAAAGCGCATCAACACGCGCGCTCATTTTTAGTCATTCACTAATTTGAAGTTTGTTGCTGTTACTGCTGTTGTTACTGTGGTTGTTGTTTCCGTTTCTGTATCGCAAACTCTTTGACAGCAGCTCAACAACTCATCACCATGAACATCGCCAACACCATCACTATCAGCCGCCGTACCGTTATGGCTAACGCCATCAAAATCGCTCGTAAATTCATCAAGGCAATCTGTTTTGAGGGCGTGTGGTCACGTGACTCTAAACATTATGTGAAACGGACTTATCTCCGTGTTGGCTATTAATTGTGGCATGCAGATTAAAGTTGTACGTGGAGTGATGAATACATACTTTAATTTTATCGCGGAAGTGTAGGAAATATATGTTTTCATCAAAGGCACAAAAAGGGTTGGTTAATTTTTGGTAAGTTTTAAGAATTACTCAACGTTATTTTTAAAATTAAGTAAGAAGTTAGTAGAATAATTTTGCGTACAGATAATGCTAATAAGAATTACGATTTTAGGAATTATATACAAGCTTCCAATGGGAACATCCGAATATGGCTGCATCGATTCTAAGTATACATATATCTCAGCCAGAAAATAATACCCCTTTAATTTTTGTGTATTAATCTTTGTTTCTTTGATGCAAGCTAAATTCAAGTACTTAGTAGTCTATTTATTTCGAAACGGGGAGTATTAAATTTCAAAACCGTGGGGTTTTTCACTGTATTTATTGACCAGAACGTCAGTTTGGGAAATATAACTCATGTATTACTATGAAGTCTCTGACAGCCTTATTGGTAACAGGCATAAAATACGATTCCTAGATGAGCCTTTTGCCCATGGTTATCTCTAGATACTTCGTACCTCGCGATAACACAAACTGCGAAACTCCCGCTGGGGTTTAAGTAAAATTTTCTTTCTTTATTTGGTAAAGGGAACGATTGTGAACTTAGTGGGTTTATTAACAAAGCTTCCAAAGCCAAAATCGTTAAATCTGTTACCTGTTAAGCTTCGCAGATATAAATAAGATTGTCCACTGTGTTACTACATTACACAAATTCTTTGAACGGTAATTACAGGTTCTCTGTAGCGCTGGATAACCAAAACAAAGTTTCGCAGGCAAATGATTGATGTTCGCTCCGCAAATATTTTCGGGAATGTTGGTGAAATCGGCACTTAAAACTTGCTTGAAACTTAGCCTAGCGAATGCCAGGCAGCCGAGAAGGATGTGCTGAGATAATTCCTACTCGTCTTATAAGCTGCGCGTAGTAAAAATCCGTGACGATAGTAAATCGCACTGCGAAGGTTCTTAAAGGACAGTGTTAGGTCAGTACACCTGTAAGGATCAATAACTGCAGCTTACCTCATTTGACCTCCGCTCAAAAACCGGCCAAAAGAGCCTTGCAACTTTGCATGCCGGAGTTTCCGCCCAACGCTCGCAGAGCCGCCTGAAAGCCCATCTGCCCAGAAGCAGGCCGCAGGTTTCCAACGGAACTCCTATGCTCTCCCTTGCCGAGGTGTTTGGCTCGAGGGTGTCCTGCCTAGCTAATTCATCGGTTCTGCAATTTTCAGTGATACCAATGGGTCCCAGGACACCAAATCGGCTTGATTTGGAAGTGTTTAGAGGCAGTTGAGAGAGGGGTCATGCCTTTATCGAACGTACCATTGTTGGTTTCAGCGCCCTGATTGTCGCTTGCCAAACATAGTAGATATTTACGCTCCTAGTCGGCAGTACATACTTCCTACAACTCTTTAGATCAGCTTCGATCCGTCCGTGAAGATGTTTATTGAACCTCCACTCCAGAGGCTGCCATTTTCCCGTTCGCCTCTTGGAGGGATGTGCGTGGAGAAGGATTCGTTTAGAGCGAGCCTCGGGACACTTAAATCTATTTCTGGAGATAGCAAGTCGAAGGTTTTAAGAACTATCTCTTGAGAATGACAACGCAGAGCTTTTTAGTATAATGGCTAGAGTATGAGTGGTCCGGAGAGCTCTGCTTATTCCAACGAGGGCCGCCCTTTACACGCGATCTAGCTTCCTAACAAGAGTCGACTTTTCCAGTGAACTCTGTCATATATTTAACATGATTGGCTTGTTTGTGGTTTCGTTTAGCCAGTATATCACTTTTGGAGAGAGGCCCATCTCTTGCCCATGGCATTTAGGGAGAACAAGTGAAACACGCCCTGTTGAGGGAAGCTGGGCATGAGACGCTTTGTTCATTCTGATGAATAATACTAGCTCCGTCTTTCCAGAATTTGTAGCAAGCACGCAGCCAGCAGTCCAATTTGTGTCCAAGTTTAGGTACCCTTGCTTAAGACAATACAGAGTGTCCAAGAAGTTTTCTCTGACGATGAGTGCCACACCTTCTAAGTAGGCAATAACCTTTCATCCTCCCCATTCCACTCCTCCAGAACGACGTTTATCATGGCTATCTAGAGAAAGGGCAAAAGGACGCCTTCCTGCGCACAGAGGCATTGCCCCATTCCCCTGTGACAGTTCTGTCGTGCACCATACGGGAGATGAGCCTAACCCTCGATATCAAGGAAGTCGCCAACTGCAAAATATTTGTCCTTAATCTTGACAATTGTGTGCATGGCAGATTCCCTTCAGGCAGGCATGCTGAGAGATGCTCAATCGCTCTTGAGAAATCCTGTTTCTTATATGTATGCAGGTCAATAAGTCTCTCAAAAGTTTTCAATAAGAAAGAAGACTGATCTGAAGTGCCCCAGAGACATGTGAGAGCGTTTCCCTTCTTAGGAGATAAACTTAACCTCATACTTCTTCAAGCCCCCGGGAAGTACGCCCTTTCTAAGCAGCTTGCAGAGATCTTAGTTTTTTTTTAATTGTCGCGATGGAGGTCTACGAATTCCCAACACTCACAAATCACATTCGCAACCCGAATAGCCGTCTTCGTACATGACACTCAGACCTAATCAGGGCTTGATTTGTTTGTACTCTATTTAAGTAACGAGCAGCATGTCAACCACATTGTGACTACCTCTGCCTGAAATGTAGCTAGTGATGTATTTGACATTGATGGGTAATTTTTGGCAGAAAATATCTAATGGTTGAAGCCGAGTTACTAGAAAAATTTAACTTAAACATGATAGAAATAGCATTATCGTAAACTGACAGTTTATTCAAAACCAGTAAAGGAAAGCAAAATGCGTCACGAAATAAATACATAATGTTCTCAATTTATCAATGTCCAATTAATGTTGACCCTTGTCACTTCCCATCAACTCTGAAGGAGCAACAGGGCTGCATTTAATTATATTTATGCGTTTTTAAAAAGTTTTCAAACAATTAGCGGACGTTTTGTGGGCGCAGGTGGACTACAGCTGCTAGAAATTTTGGAGAGTTCTATTTTTTCAGAAAGAATAAAATTAAAATTGGTGTTGTCTTAAAAATTGAATTAACAACATCGTCACGTCTTGTGGTGTTTAATTAATTAATGTGTTGCTAAAGAACTTTTTTCGCACCAGGACAAGGACGGATATGAAGGGAGACGGTAGGAGGGAGAAGAACTTTCATTTGTATGCAAAAAATATAAATACATCTGTATGTATGTATGTATTTGAAAAAATGTTTATCACCAGAACGATGACCATTTTTACTTTATATTTCTCGCCGTCAAAGCTAAAACGATGAGATAACTTTTTTCGCGTACCACATATTTAACTCAATTTAAACTTTTACGCTGGCCCAGAAGCTAAAATTTGCATTCCCTGAAGGTAAAGTTAAAATGGTCCACGTAGCAAAGCTATGTTTGTATGGAGAATTTTCACGCGTATATTTCTGCTAGTACACGTACATACATATGTGTGTGTTTGTAATCAGCTTTTGGTGTGACTTAATTGTGGTCGCAGGTGTAGACAGCGAAATTTTTATTGCGGATATTTAAAAACGAAATGCGGCGCATAGCGAAAAAGGTAGACCAGCAGGCGACGAAAAAAAACTAAGTAAAAATAAAAAATTGTAAAATTGTTATTAGTCAATTTAGTTTCAGCTGGAGTAGATTTGCTAGACGAGCGGTGAGGGTTGTTAGGTGGAAGATGGAAGAAGAAAGATTGGTAAGGATGTGCTTACAGGAGTTTAGGGGTTGGAGGGAGTAGTAAGGACTATTTTTTCACTGGATTGTTAATGTGTCGTCACAAGCGAAATCCGTGCTTTTTCATAAATGTGTGTGTTTTTTTAGTTTACTTAAGTTTTTTCTTGCCTCATCGTCGCTGTGTGTCCTTTTTTTCTGCCATTTCACTCACCCTCAATCCCTCAATAATTTTTATACTTAATGTGCGGATTTTAAAACACTTTATTGCCTCAAGCACTGTTTGTTACACAAACAATTGCCACTCAATTTGCGTCGTTAAGGCAAAAGCAAAAGCAAAAAAAGATGGACAGGGGAAGTATGCACGTTCGCAGCCTATTTATCGGCGCAGCAATTGCGACTTACAGCATTTTTACGACTCTAATACTCTTGAATTGCCTACTTGTCTTTGTCTTAAGCAGGTAAAATGACCGTATTTATGAGCAGTGCAAAAAAAAAACTTGCAACAATTTACGCCCTTTTTAGCCTTTCGCCAGCGAAAATGCCAATGATGGTAAGAGGAAGAGCGTGAAAGTGTATTTGTTGTAGCATATGCTTAGGCGTTGTAGGCAATTGAAAAGGATTAAATGTTGCTACTTAAGATAATAAAATAGACTTGTGAAAAATAAGAAGCCTTAGAAAAATGCGCAACAACTGTGCAAACAAACGCAGGTGAGTGCAATGGCAATAATGGCATGAAAAATAAAAATTATTTTTAAGTAGATATGAAGAATTCAACAATCACAAATACGCCCCTCGCTGGCCAACACCCAAACGCCCTTACAAATGATTCAATTAATCCGTTTCTATAAAATGCTCTTGGCGCGTAATTTGAGTTGTATTTATAATTTTGTTTTTGCTTTAAATTTTTAAGCTTTCAAGTATAATACTTGTGTGCGTGCTGGAAAAAAGTCTTAAATTTCCACGCTTACGCATTTTGCAACCCTTTGGCGATTTGGCGTTATATATTTTTCCTTTTTTTATTTAAAATTTTAAAACTTGCGCTGCGCTGGCCTTGTTGCTGGAAATTTAATACTTTTTTAGTTCGCATGTTTTTTGTGCTTGCGCGCTTAGCGTAATTCGTTGCTAATTAATTCCATTTGGCGCGCATAGCCGTCAGGTATGGTGTTGGTGAAATTATTTTTAAGCCAATTATAAAATAATATGGATGGCGAATTTAATATGATTTAATTTTTTGAATTCGTGAACCACTCAAAACGCATTCCAACTTTTCTTTTTTAATAAATAAAAAAAAATCTAGCCGATGGCCTCGCTGCTTTTCACAAAGATTGAGTAGAGACAAGGCTTTTTTCTGTTCTTCTTTTTTGGCGCTGTAACCGCCTGAGGGATTTTGGATGCTTCCCAGGAACCACTCCGGTCGTTTTTCTGCGGTGCCAACTGGTGCCAATTAGAACTGCTAAGTGAAGCCAAGTCCTTCTCCATATGGTCTTTCCATTGCAGTGGTAGCCTCCCTCTTCCTCTGCTACCACCAGCGGGCCCCAAGTTGAATATTTTCAGAGCTGGAGCAATGGAAAACTCTTGTAATAAATTCTTCCTGAGTGGTTCAGTTCTGCAGCTCCTATTATCTTCTCCAACATCAGATTTAAGAAGTCACATGAAAGGGAATCGCCCTGTATGAAACCCACTTTGGTGGCGAACGGCTCGGAGAGGTCTTACCCAATTCTGACGGAGCTTGAGGTATTACTCGACGTAATTCTCCACAGCCTTATCAGTTTCGCGGGAATACCAAATTTGGGCATAGCGGCGTAAAACCAACTTATTTTCGAGCTACCGAAAGCGGCTTTGAAGTCGCGTGTCTTTTCTAATATTTGGTGTATGTTTAATACCTGATCTACGGTGGATTTATCAGGTTCAGCTACACTGAAAAGACTTGAACAATTCGTTGACGGTGGACTTCAGGCTGATCCCACTGACTGGCGGCTCGGCTCAGCTCCTCCTCCTCCTCCTCAGCGATTCAAAAGGGTGCAGAAATTTTCTTTTAACCCTTTGTTTACCGGGCACCCGAATGAGATTTTATTGTGTTCCCATACAAATTCCTGATGCTTTTGAGCTCCGTAACTCCTTTACTTTGCCTATTTTCATGTAGTCTATACTTTTTCATCACGTAATTTTTTTTTTAATAATATGGTATTGCTATTGTTAATCTATCGAGAACTAAGTACCAGCCCGGGTCCGCTGGAATCGCATTGTCATGACCTCCATGCCGTTAAAACCTATTCCCATACATTTTGTATCGCCTTAAGTTGATGGTGTACAACTTTCGTTTTGTGCCCAGCTTAGCTCTGAACGCATGCACCATAAAGCTGTGTGTCAATTCTTACCTCGTCAACCAACGCCAAACTCGGTATCCATTCTAGCATCTGTCTTGGGGCAGAATCTTACGTAGGCAATTATTCGTAGCCATGTCTAGAGGAAAGCTGGATAGAGTTTCCAGCAACAACGAAATGTGCCCAAGATATCTCGGCGGTTCCGCTGTTCAAGCCTAAATGGTATGCTAGATGTGTCCATCCGAGGAAGAAATCGCATTCAGACCACCGAAGGGCTTATTTGGGCCTCCGGCTTCATTTTATCGAAAGGCAGAAGTCTCAAGAGGAAGAATCCCAGGACTGAAGAAGAGGCCAAAACAGTTTAGTGAAGTCGTTAAACAAGCTAAGTCCATTTTTAGGTTGAGGGGGTTATGGCGCTGTTCGAGAGGATTGGAATTTGGTGCCAACCGCTATCTCTTGAACTCATTGAGGGCGGGATGGTACCATTGTAAAGAGTAGTTTATACTGACAAGCGATTGCATACATTATACATTTCAGGTTGGAGTACCTCTGGTTGAGGAAGTTTGAGACGGACTCAAACTGGGGGCGTGCACAAAAGGAATATTCCTTCGCTAAGTCTTCCAGCGTTGCCATAAGTGAAGATTTATCTTCAAAATGAAGATTTCCTT
>NW_023458559.1:32692768-32714473 GCF_013731165.1 Rhagoletis pomonella
AAATACTAATGCATGAAAATCCTAACCTCAAAAAAATCACCCGTTACGATTGCTGCGGAAGACAATTCATCACACTTGTGCCTTCACGTAGCACTTATGCATAACTACGCATATTGTATGTGCTCATGTGAATATGGGTGTCAAATTGAAATCGTGCGTTTCGGCATTCTGCAGAAACATTTCTTAGAAAGGGAGTTCAAAATGTTTTTATTGACTTAATAAAGCGCCAAATAAATTATGCCGGAAAAGTATACAGGTGTTTAGAGTCAGAAAAAGAAAGAAATAAATAATTTATCGCGCAAGGTAGTAAATAAATTCTTTATTATTTACCATAAATATATTTGTGCATTTTTTTCCAAAGGAGGAGGATGAGGCAACTCAACCTCTCTTCGACTTGTCGCAAAATTTAAATTTTTTTTAACAAATAATCAGAAAGTTGTCAAATCACTCGCTGGTAGCACTTAGGGCAATGACATGCAAGGCAATAGGCCAGACGTTGCTGAATTATGACAAAAAGTAACGCTCTTATATTTCGTAATAAGGTAGCTGTTGTGTGCTGTGGTCTTTATTATACTAGTATGTATGTACAAGTAAACCTACATAGATTCATAGGGAATCAATATGTGGGATCATGCCATACTGACATCTGAATAATTTATTTCAGTATTATAACCAAAACTATCGGGGCGGTGAGCTTCAGAGAAAATAAATAACTGTGCTATAAATTGTTCTCTTAGGGAAAACTGGTCTATTGAAGCGATTGACAGGCTCATGAATGTTATCAATGAAGGAACTGATGAGGTATATTGAACACGATGCAACTGCCAGGAGAAAATTGAGGCAATCATCCTCGTTTGGGTCGCAACAAGTAAAGGACTGCAGGAGAGAGTTTGCCGAAATTAATGATTAAATCGAAATAACCCTCTAGGAACTAGCAAAATTCATCTCTGCATAAAATGTATTCCACATGATGGACATGGTTCCTCTGCTGAATCGAAATTTTCCACACGAAGAAGAGAGAAGGATAAATGCCAGATCATTATGATTAACAGTTGACTGCAAAGAACACTGACCCGTGGATGTGCATTCCGAGAGGATCAACATAACTTAAAAAGAGGCTCAGTCACATCTGTAAGAAACAGGGCCCGAAGACGACTCTCTGCAAGTGTGGGGCTATTGCAAAAGTGAAGTTAAAGGCACTTGCTCAAACACTCGTGCAGAATACTTGAAAGTGCGGCTGCCTCTCTCTGAATGTTTTACTGAAATAGGTAGGTTTGCAAGAGTGTGTCGGTTGAAAAGGACTCACATTTTCTTCTAATTGCTTGCCACAACAGGGAAGAACCTACCAACGAGTCTATGAATTTTTAAACCTAAATTATATTTAATAACATCTCAAATTTATTAGATTTGAAGTCAAAATTTTGTAGATTTTTGCATTAAAAAAAATAAATATTTACAAACCCTGGTAGCGATCCCTAATTTTTTTTCTAATTTTCAAATTTTGATGGACGTCCTTATTTCGTAATGTAGAGCAAAATGAAGAGGTTCCCCATACACAATTTAGATGTGGATAATTTAGGGTGATGCATGCATGGATTTGTTAATTTGCTATGAGAGTATGCTTCTCTTAAATCGTCCCAGCACTTAGCCCACCTTTCCTATCAAAAGAAACCATAATTTATTAATGTGTTTCATATCGTTTTGTTGTTGTTCTCGAATTATGCCATTGTATTTGTTGTGCTTATTTGTCTAATGACATATTGTCACTGGCTGAGTCGATGCGCCGCTGGACGTATTAAATTTCACCGTACATACTCCGCTTAAATATCCTTTCGCATATGAAATTTGTTATTTGACCAGCGTGCGATGGGCTAAAACCTCGACTTGGCTCGAATGCCTTGTAGTGATTTTTGAGCTGTACGATTGTTTCACTAACACACAAACAATTACAAAAGCAGATAAATATGCTTTTACATATGAACTTACATTTGTTGGTCATTAAAAGGACACGTGCAAGTGTAGCGCCACGTGACCAGTCAGTCAGTCAGTCATTCATTCAGTGAACCACGCAGACAGCGTACAGTAAATACAGCAGAGTAAAAGTATATTTTTATTTGTTGTTATTTGTGTGCGTTAAAGTATAAATTTCCGCGTAGTAAGTAAATACTTGCCCACCGCCAAAGCGGATGTTGGCATCTTCAGTGGCTAGCGGTATTGTTTGTTTGCCTACTCATGCACTTCCGCGCTGGGTTTCTTTTGCTAATATAAAAATGAATAAGGAATCGCTTGCCTGTATTTTCACCTCAGCATGTGCGTGCGTATATGCGTTATTTTCTTTTGTTTTCCTACTTTTATTTATTCATAATTTGTTTGCCGCCTGCCCTCGCTGCAGTCATTCACTTTGAGTGTCGCCGCAAGTGTCCTGCGGCCGGACGAACAGTCGACTGGTCGACCGACCCACCAGCCATCACTCTTCCTACTAGCGGCCAGCAGTCAATAAGTGCTGCAATTACCACTCGGAAAATAATGAAAATAAAAGCGTCGACAACAATCGTGTAAACAAAAGCGTAAACGTATCCATTCGATCGACGCGGCATGTATTCATTTGTTAGATTTTGAAAATTGTTTTGATTTTCATTTTCATTATTTTGGTTAATTTTTGTGTCAATGTTTATATGTCAGCCTGCGTATGCCCATTGGCGACTTGTGCGAACGGCGCTTCATCGGTAGGCGTGTGAAGCATGTTAATTTGTTATTAATTGTACTACAGCAACAAGAAAAACAAATGCACTATTGTTTGCTTTTGACGGGACAGCTAACGGTGATACGGTTGGCTAGATAAGATTGTTGCAAGTGTGCGTGGGAATGGGAGAAGGAGAGTTCGCAGTGGCTGGGATTTTGTGAAATGATGAGCTCAAGCATAGAACATGTATAGTATACGTATGTACATTAGGGTGGTCCAAAAATGCATGCGAAAAAGTAAAGTCGGAATTTTTATGCTCTCACTCCCCAAGATTGTTCTATAGCGAAAAAATATACCCCTTTTTTATTTTGAAATCAAAAAATATCTAGGGGTCGCTCAAAGCGCCCAAAGTATCTACCAAAATCATTTAAGTTCAAATTTAAAACTTTGTAGAACAATTAGAAAAATTCTACAAACTTTTGCAACAATAACAAACTTTTCATTCAAAACTTTTAGAAAAATTCGAAGTAAGCATTTTTATAGCCTAGTAAATTCTAGCTTAAGAAAGAGCAAGTTTAAAGTGGTTAAGAATTTGTGGGTGGTGTTTTATTTTTTCCAAAAAAAAAAAAATTGTCAAATATACTTTGTATGGAAGAAAATGCGTGACACCGTCAGCAAAAAAAAAACATCAAAAATCGACGCGAACTCCTAGGCACTTGAAACTTGCACTTTCTTCAGCTAGAATTTAATGGGCTATAAAACTGCATATTTAGAATTTTTCTAAAAATAAAAGGATTTTTGTTGTTATGAAATTTTTTGAAATTTTTTTGATTTTTCTACAAAGTTTGAAATTGGGACTATATGTTTTTTGTTAGATACCTTTTAATAAAAAGTTAGTTGTTGTAAAATTATCTTAAATATTTATAATTTTTCTATTTTTTGAAATTTTAACTTATTTGGTTCACATGACTATACGTATACTTTTCGTAAAAATAAGATTGCGGAAGAATGTATTTGAAGAATACTCCAGAAACAAGTATTATAAAAAATAAATCAAGTATTTTAACAATTTTAGCCATAAAACGTTTATTTAGGCGAAAAAGTACCAAAATTACTAATTTTTTCATTGATACTCGAAAAAATCAAAAATGTGTTTTTTAATAACTTTGGGAAGTTTTCAAATAGAATGTTCATATTAGAGACAATGGACGCTGGCATTAAATACAACATATCTGTGAAGCTTCAAGTCTGTGCAACCAAAAAAGAAAAAAATGGCAGCATGCAGAGTATTTGTCGCAGCTATTTTGTATTTTTTGAGATTTTAAAATTTTTTTTATATCTTGCTAAAACAAACTAATCCAGTGTTATAAAACTAGTGTGTCACCAAATAGAGAAAATTACATTGAGTAAAAAATGACTTTGATTTGAGAAACTAAAATTCCTTTTTTAAAATTTTTATTGGCACAATCTTTTTTCATTCTAAAATTTTTATATGTACATATACATGAAAAAAGTAATATATGAATATTTGCAAAAGGAGTACTGTGTAAAAATCTTAAACGCCAATATAACCACGGGTATATGAGCATGAGTGGCTATTTTTACTTTTTTCAGTATATCGTCGATGTTTCTGCAAAACCGCCCATCGACCAGTTGCAAAACCGCCTAAATCGCCGTTGTAGCAAAAATGAGATTTGGTAATCCTGAACTCCAGGCATCGAGATTTATGCATACAAATCGTTAAATCGTTATTAAGACAACAGATTTGTAAAATAATAGCTAAAGAAAATACCGCCCATCAAGGCAACAATGCCTTCAAAGAATAAACCGTTTTTTCGCTCTCCTGTATAATTTGAGTGCCGTAAGATAGGCGGTTTTGCAAAAACATCGACGATATCTTTTTTATTAAATTTTCATTTAAATATAATTTCGCTTCAGAATTTTGTTCTTTATACTACCAAACTGAAGATAATGCATTTGCTAAGATAAGATTTTCGACCAAGAACACGTTTTTGTCGAAATATGTAACAACTCGTGAGGTTTGTTCATATACCATAACACTCAAAATAATGCAATGAACGCTAATAATAAAAAGTTACGTGTATCTAATATGTAACCGTTGGTCAACATATTGCGCACATTAAAAAAATCTCCTGCAATTACTGCCGACAGAAAAGCACAGTTATTATCTACCACAAAAAGATTTCGCATATTGGCCATAACTTCTTTTTTAATAAAATTTGCGAATATATCTTACCGACGCTTTTATATGCATACTTATAAATAGATACAGTGACTTAAACAAATGACCACGTGTTTTTTATTCAATTTGCAATATTTTTCCAGCTAAATTTTTTTTTTGTTGTTTTTATATAAAAATATCGTTTAACCATAACCGTGTAAATCACAGTTTCAAACTTTATACAAAATTTAGGAAAATTCAACAAATTTTCATCAAAATTTCGACTTTTGAATTTTTAGAAAATTTTTGGGTATGCAGTCCATACAATTCTAGTCTAATGAAGTGCAAGTTTCAAACGGCTAAAAAATCGCGTTGCTTGTTGAATATTTTTTTTTTGAGGCTACTTTTTCGGGTCTTTTAAAATGACAAGCATAGTTTACAAAAACTTACGTTGATATTTTGAAATTTTGTTGCTGACGGTCTCCCGCGTTTTATTTCATAAGAAATTCATACTTATATAAAAAAAAAGTGAAAATCCGTCAGACTAAAATTGTATGTTCTATAAAACTGCATACCCCAAAAATTTTCTAAACATTCAAAATAAAAAGTTGTAATTTTGACGTAATTTTTTTTTGAAATTGAATTTTCCTTAATTGCGTATAAAGTTTGAAACTGTGATTTACTCGGTTTTGGTTTAAGCTTAGACGATATTTTTATATAAAAAAAAACAAAAAAAAATTTAGCTGGAAAAATATTGCGAATATTAAAAAAAATGCGTGGTCATTTGTTTTTAAGTCACTGTATCTATTTATAAGTATGCATATAAAAACGTCGGTAATATAAAAACGCAAACAAATAACAGAACAAATTTACCTCGAAAAACAATACGAATATTTGAAGAAAATCTACACGTGGTGATTTGTTTGAGTCACTGTATATTTCTGCAATAATAACTTACAAATTCAACCTGAGCGCCTACAAAATACGTCTGATGCAATAAAAATTGTGAAAAATATAATTTTAATGTGAAATCATTTTACTTTAAATCGCCTCAGCGTACGCATCCCCCCCAACATACACACACATCTGCTGTGTGTGTGCTTGCGGCAACTGTGCTTGCAACATAAATTTTGTTATGCGATTTTTTCTTTTTATTAATGCCTATTTAACTTATTTTTCATTTTCCAATGCCTTGTACGAATAAATAAGTTGAATGAGATATAAAAAATACTATTGCAGAAAAGATAAATGGCAGTTGTAAAGCGAAAGTTGTAAAAAAAGGAAAATTTTTTAAAACGGTAATTGCAAAGCAGCGAAAAGAAAATTTGTAAAATGGATTTCGCATTTAATTTTTACTTTATTTATTTTTTTATTTGTACTGAAGTAAGAAGTACGAGTACATTGTGTGCTTGCTGTTTGCGCAATTTAAATTAAAAGTACGCCAAGTGATAATAAAAATTCCACGACAGTGTTGTTGCTTTTTATGACAGTTGAATTGTAAGGAAAATGGGACTTTTGCACTTTAGGTGAGTTTTGCATGGTGGCGTGGCAGGGGGGAGGAGGGCGATAAGCACCAGTGCTTTGGGTAAGCGCAGTTGAGGGATGCTATTTAAAGAAATTTTGAAATGCTATGCATTTTATTAGTTTACGATAATAAAACGTTTTGAAAAGTCATCAAGTGCAACAAAAGTGTGATAATAAATAATGCAGACAAATACATATGTACTTGTATAAATAGTACAAGGCCTGCAGGAAATTGAATAGATTTCGTGTTATCGTTCGACACAAAAAGTATGTTGCTTTAAAAATATGTGTAGATACCTAAACGTAATTCTAAGAGTAGCGGGCTCTAGTTCGAAATGATTTAACAAATACTACTTTCATGGCACTCAGTGAGTCTGACATCAAGCACGATTTCGTCATTCTGTATACATACTGAGTCTCATTGAAAGGAAGTTCTAGGTATGGCTCGATCTACATATGTAATTTCCTCTAGTCCCCTCTAAGCAGTGATTTGCTGAGATCCCTAGTGAGATAACAGCCTGCGACCGGTTTTAGTTGTCCACCCATGGGCAGGTCTCTTTTGCGGTCAGGACTCGGTATATCCATATCGTTAAAAAGATAATACAGTTCGTCATTCCATTTACCCGTCATTCACGCGAATTGAGTCGTAGATCTTGCATGGAATAGTTCACTCGAAACCACACGATAGCCCTCTCATCTTTGTTCGACATCGTACACGTTTCTGCGCCATATCGAGGAACGGGCATGCCGGGAGAGTTGCAGAGAGCGCTTTTTATTCGTCGAGAGAGAGCTCTGTAGCACCTGTTGGCAAGAGTTATTTTTCACTTGATCGCCAAGCTGACGTTGTTGGTGGTGTTTACGCTGGATCCCAGGCAGAGAAAGTCCTTCACTGCTTCAAAGTTATAGCTGCTAACAGTGACGTCTATTCCGTGGACTCTGTATATGTTTTTAGGAAATACTTTTTCCTAGTCCACCGCTAGACCAACCTCTTTAGCTTCTTTTTATAAACTGAAAAATGCTGCGGTTGCATCCGTTAGTTTCAGATAAACGATATCGATATCATCTGAATACACCAGCAGCATCATTTGCTTGCTATATATAGAACCGATGTGATTCACATTGGCAGCTATAATTACTCTTTCCAGCATCAAATTGAAAAAGTCGCATGCGAGTGAATCGCCTTGTCTAAAATCTCGTTTGGTCTCAAACGGCGCGAAGAGGTCCTTCCCAATTTGGACGTAGCGGAAGGTTGTGCACATGCCGAGGAATAGTTTGGTAGAACATTTTAACCCGTTAGCTCTCTCACCACCACCACCTTTGACCACCTTTTTGGGAAGTCTGAATAAATTGGCATTTCGCTCCGGTAAAAATTTTAACCTCTTTTCCACTTCGTTTAAACACACTCAGGCAAAAAATTGCCAACTTAATATGGCTATAAAAAAAATTTACTTCAGAATGCAAAAATATATGGAGGTTTTACTAAATATATCTATCTCTCCCTCTCCTCCCATCCCTTCTATTTAGATTATATCAATCAAAGGTATACATATTTTCCAGCATCATAAGTATTTGATGTGATAGAAGCTGGTATTAAAACCTCCATGTATCTCTGAGCCCTTTTCTTATTGCAATTTTTGTCCAGTAGCTTGCATAAGATAAGGGCGGCGCAGGCAATGATTGGCCAAATGACAGTAGTACGTATGCAAGTTATCTACTTATTTTAGAAAATCTTCTGAGGGCGCATCTTCATATATATAAACCGACATGCCCCGACATGCTGTTTCTGCTGAAAAGTTCATATATGTATTAAAAATGTGTCGAATTTCCTCAGCAGAGGAGATTTCAATTCAAACATTGCTCAATGACTCTATCCACTATGTCATTATCATTTTTATAAAAAGTTTCTTGTAAGTGCATATGAGTCCTAAGGGAATTTTAACTTTCGACAAAATCTGTAAACCCTTTCCTTAACATGTGCTTATGAGTTTCTAAAAGTTTTTACTGTGTATGTTCATTGTGCATAGCTGTCTGTCAAGTGAATTGACCGATTCATCACCTTTTGTGATATTACCTTCAACAGTACAGCTGTAAATGTAAGTAAAGGCAAAGGCACCTTATTTTGTATTCAACTTTGATGAAACTCTGCATTTATACTTATCTCCTCTATCCTATTGCCCATTTCTTAGACAAAACTTCCCATATCATGCGCTTGTACATCCTCTTCTGACATCGTTGGCTTTAACTGGGCAGTGATCAGCTCTCTTTAGAAATTTCCCTACTAATCCTTTATTTTTCTCTCGTTTCCTAACATTCGTTTCCATACATATTTATAAAATAGATACATTTTACTTTTGTATAAATTTATATGTATATGCATGTGAGGACATGCTTTTATTTACAGTTTTTTTATATTATATATCCTTAAAGGTTTCTTGGTTAATTCTATAAACTGACCCTCGACACAGCTTTTATTCCATTGACATGGGAAAACTGCATTACACATCAATTTTATATCGATTTAAGTTTTTCTTTTTATGTTTCTCAAAAGTCTGAATCCCATACATCAATGCTATGCTTTTCTTGCAACGCTCTATTCATATGCATATTTATGCATAGTTGTGCATGTACGCACATACTTATTAGCATGTGTATGTACATATGTAAAGGTGAAATTTGTTTGCTACCCTGTTTATTTGCGGTCAAAGTTAGCATACACAACATTTCCTTTCAGTATTTAAGTTTGTATACATACTGACCATTGTTCAAGAAATCAAAAAGAAATTTTACTGTTTCAAGGAAGAGTAAAGTAAAGTGTTTCTTATAAGAAAAATCAAATGACTATAAGATGCACTGTGGTTCATATTCACAAAAAATCTGCATAATGTTGGTAGGATAGAGAGATAGAAGAATAAAAGCATGGGCAGAACAAAAGACACTGTGATCTGATAGATATTTTGTATCTTCATAGAGAGTCCCTAACCCAGTAAACCCATGAGAACCTCGGCTTCCCTAATGATTCCTTGATGAGCCTTGATAGTCAAATTTTTAATAAATAAGTAAGAGTCTAACCATTGGAGCTTTGAAAGAATTTAAAAGAAAAGAAATCTGAAGAACTTAGCCTAGCTGTTAAGTTTACGAGGTAACCGTTAAATTTTCCTTATCGCATAGCGATAAACCCGCCGGCATTTCGGCGCAGAACACTCCGGTCTGTTACTGCTTTGGGTACTGTTCTCTTTGACTAATCGCTGCATAGGTATATAAATGCATTGTTGTATATTTTGGTACCTTTAATGGTACACACTGGAGCCCTTATAGTACATTTACTGGTATCCTGCGTTAAAATGAGGACGGAGTTCTTTTGAGTTATAAGCCCTGTCAGATTGGAGATCTTACCTCCTATGAGTTTTATAAACCAATTGCCATCCTATGGCCGCCTTTAAATTTTAATTATAATTGATAAAATCTTAAGCATACACTTGTTTTAAATTTATAATTAATGTAGTGGTCTGTTAGAACTAATAATTTCTGTAGACTAAATAAATAAATAAGCGCTTGTTGTTTTGTTGAACGTACTTACTATAAGGTGATGACCCAGAATACTATATCGGATTGTATGCACGCTCCAAAATTCGAGCTGCAGTTAATGCGGCAGTCTTACTTTTTATGAAAGAGCAGCACGTTCTATGCGAAAATTTTGGCGGCTCTGCCTACACCAAGCATTTGAGGAACAAAATTTTTAACAATCATTTGCTTATCACTAGCAAAGCAAGAGCAACATAAAAATATTTACTGCGCAATTTCTGCACCATTTCAGAAGATTTTAATGACCTTGTTCGGCCCTGTAGCCTAGGTATATAAACTACCATGTTTTAGTACCCAATGAAGTTGTTAAATTTAAGAGCCGTAGTAGAGTTTTCTTCGCGGATACTTAATTTTCCGAATTTGGGATTAAAGATCCTCTCTTTTTTTCTCTGCGCCTTTTGAACCCATCGGGCGATATGCTCAAGATTCTTGTTTTCTTGCGGATTCTGGAGTGGTGATCGGTGATCGTACCGTACGGCAGTACTCTGTGACGAAATCGCTCTTCTAGTAATAAACGTCGTAGATGGTTTTGGTTTCCTTGACAATTCATCGAATACCTTGAGAGTCGCAGTAACATCACTCTTATCTCTCACAAGAGGATCGAATGCTTAGAACATTTATGCATTGATTTTATTTGTAGTTTTTTACGCGGCGAGCTGGCATGCCTTTCGCGAGGAATCATTTTTGAAAACTCAGTCTATCATAAGTTTTGAAACACTGTGCAAATCAGGCTATCGAATTAAAGTATGCGTAAAGATGAATATGAGGATACATATGATATGTATAATCGAATTCTCATGAATACAAGGGCGTTCTAGTAATACCCCCTGTATCGTACGTTAATATGTACTTGTATGTATATGCACATTTTCAAGCTATATCCTTGAAACTGTTGTTATACATCTTCCCGTATGCTTTCTTCTACAATTGCAAGTAGCATAGCTGCATACATGTATCAATGCACAAGCTTCTAAAATTTTACAACGACTTTGATGAATTCGATTTTAAAATATTTAAGTTCAAGTCAAAAGCTGCAGGCTATAAAATGAAACTACATCTCTTCGCCTCTAATTTCGCCAGCTAACATTTTATTACGCTGACCAAACTATTCATTTTTGCATGTTGGCATTTTATTGGCAGTTACAACGTACATGAATGGCTGAATAATGGAGCGATTGGACGGACAGCACTAAAACTGGCAAACATTTAGGAGTACAGGACACTTGGGAGGCATGACAAGCACTTAAGAAGATGCTACTTGAAGAGGTTGTGAAATTTTTGGATGAGATACTTGCTACGCTATTTTATAGCTTCTTCACTTTGCAGAGAAGGGTATGTTGCAGAGTCAGCAGCGTCTTTGGGGCAAATGTGCGTTTTGCTGTTTACAAGTCAACTTGCCTCAACTATTTACACTGAACTGAAAGTCAGGCAAAGGCAAAAGGTAAATTGTGGCGCTGTGGCAAGTGTTGCTGTAGTGGCATAGACATTTGACCTAACGAACCATAAATTACGACCCGAAGTTTAGCAGAGCATTCGACCGAGCAGCCGGGTGGACCAAGCGACAGTAGTACTAATGCAACGGCGAGGGCTTTGGAGACCGCTTACCTCTGCAACAAAGGAGGGCTTAAGCCAAGTGCAAGCCGCTGGTGTGCTGCTTTTGCATTTATTTGTATTGCGTTGGTGTTGAAAGTGCCAAAAATTGTGAATAGAAGTAATAAAATTGTACAATTTAGCTGCAGGACATGAAAATTTATATGCACACGTAGCATAAAAGCTTGAACACAAGCTACAAGCACTTGCCTGGCGTTACTTACCTTCTGGCAGATAAGAGCACCAGCAAAGGGATAATGGTTACACATCAGTTACGCCATTGCAACAGCTATCAAGCCATCAAATGAAGTGAACATGTGGCCAATTTGGAGTCTGTATGTATGGCAGCTATGCACTCTTCAATTCACCTATCGTTGCTTAGTCGCTCTAAATTCGATTATAGCGTACCATTGTTGATCAGAGGATCCTAGTATGGACAAATGTGTATTGGGTGAATATGTGTGCTTTTAATCCAAATATGGCCTCTAGCTCTTTCGTATGTGTTTTATCTTAATTTTATTGTTAGGAAACATTTATTTCATACTGCTATTAAAAGCAGCTTTGGTGCATAATTGATGAGTGTGCGAAGGAAATTTGAGTTTTGTGCTGCAGCAGAAAATATTAAGATACTCGTAATTGACCAAAGACGTTGACTATGCAATTAAAGAGATACTTCAAAGGAAACTAACAGCAATGAATGAAATGATGTCTTCGAAAATTTTCTTAAAAGTGGAATAGGCACATTACTACGTTTGTATATATTCACCAGGGATATGAATAACATTTAAAATTTCCTTTCAATTATGATTTAAAATTATTCAAACATATTTATTACCATGGGTGTCTGCGGAGATGAATGCCTGAACTAATGAAGGTTACACTGGGTGATATCTCTAAGTGGGCCGACCAGAATGAACTGGAGGTTGAAAAATACCGATTAGGTTCCCGATCAGAGTAGAATTGAATGCCGGACTGCCAATAGCATACCGAGGTATACCCATCTACACTGATGGTTCTGAGATGGAACAAGGAACCGGAACTCTAAGAACCTGCAGATCAACCGAATGTTGGCAGTGACTTCCATGCAGAGATCTACGCTACAGAAAGGGCGGCTACTCTTTTACTTAGTAGTAGGGTTCTTTGTCGACAGCCAAGCTGCGCTGAAGGTATTGGGATCTAAAAAAGTGTAATAAGAAACTGTATGGAAATGTTGCACCACGCTGGCTGGCGTCACTGGACCATATAAACGTCACTCTATGCTGGGTACCCGTACATTAGCAATATTGAAGGGAATGAGTCGGCTTATGGGAGACCAAATTCGGCTCAGACATGTCAATAGAAGAAGCGGTTAGCTCCGCACTACCACCATTTAGTGATCACATTATGAAAATTGATAAATGTTTGATAATGACTTGTGGATCAAACGGGAAGACTCTGAGATCAACCTTCATCCTCATCTTCGCCTTTATCTTTACGTATAACGCTTAGCACGGTTTTTTAAATTCAGTAAAACATTAAAGTATACTGTTAGGAGGCATTTTCGTTCCCAACAATACACCGCTCTATTCGCCATGTTGATTTTAAGTATTAATTCAACTCACTACGTTGATGTCAAGCCGTTCTTGAGTTGTCAATGATGTAACTAACCCGACTTATTTTTATACACAAACTTTTATATAACAAAGGAGACTTTTATACTTTTTGTATGAACATGCTTGTATTGCATTAACAACTGAAAAGATTAAGTCCACTTTACACTCTCCTGATTCTTAGTGAGCCAAATTTCGGGCACTAAATAAACCTTCTCAGTCTAGCGAATGGCGAAAAAATGTAGAAAATGCGTTATACTCTCACCCTTTCTATCCATGACAGCCGATAAGGAACCTCAATACCGTACAGTTCGGCTTTTTCATGAAGCACTTATTTGCTTTTCATTTCCTAACGTTCCCTTTTGTATTTGAAACCTCACAATTCCTACAAAACCTGAGCCAATATTGGATTTTGGTGTAAAATTCTCCCAATTCATCTTCCGCTGCGTAACACTAAGGTCCACAGTGCCCTTACGCATTTTCATTGGAACCGCTGTTAATCCATATATTTACATACCCAACCTTTCCCAATCTATTTTCCAGGTTCTTAAGTTTTGTAAAGCTGCATAATCTTTATCTGTCCACCCATTCTTTCACATATCCTCACAAAAACCTATTAGTCATTCAGCTATCATACACAATATGTGTAATTTGAACATGACCCATCCACCAAAGCGCATAGTAATCCTAACCTCGCACTCTTCAAATAATAATAGCGAGTAATATGGCAACGCTGCGTTATTAGTGAATTATGTGGCAAATGCTTCGTTATTAATTAGACTCATTTGTGCACGAAACGAACAAAACGGCTGGTGAAGAATGCACTGGGAGACAGCCGGTCCCAACTGTGTGGGGAGTCTCGAACAATTCTGTAGCATGGTTGACTGAATTTGTATTGTGTAAATATGTATGTACGTAATCTTGCGCTACTCCTGATTCAACTGTTGCGGCAGCAGATGAGTCCATCGATGGAAGTGTGAGTTGGAGTGATGAATATTCAGGGTGGTTGTGGTTATGTTGTATGAATTAAGCATTATGAGTTGTTGTTATTTTTTGTTACTGATTGTTGTTGTTGATGTTGTTAAGTCACCTTAATTAAATGTCAGTGTGGCTCGTTAAACTTTTTAGCAACTCAAACCAGTGGCGGTTAGTTATGTCTTAGCTACGGTAAGTGGTCTGGTAGAATGAATGACTGGAAAGGTGAGCTTTTTTCGTTTGATAGCCAATTGAAATTGTTGCTACTGGAATTTTATTTTTATTTTTGCAAACACAACACACCAGGGATTCGAGATAATAATTTTAATAAATCAATTTGTTAATTGAGATATTCAACGAGTTTGCTAATTAGCCAAATAACAAAAAGGGGGAAAAGCAGTTGGAGTACATGTGTATTGGAAAGAATTATGTAGCGCGGAAGAATTTAACAGTTAAGTCATTTCAAAGCTCTAATACTTATGCGAATACTCCATTTAACATCTTTATAGGCAATGTGATCAAATGTAGCCGAACTTAAGAGGAATGCCTTCAATCATAGAATTTTCAACCAAAATAAACGTGAAACAAATTTTATAAAATTTGGAAAGACTTCTGAAATTAAACGTCCAACATATACATACATAAAAGTGTTAAAGAAAATATAAATACGAAACTCTCATATTGAAATTAGTAATGTGAAAAGTCTGCCATCGTCGAAACTTAAGTTAATTTAGTAAATAAACATGAGCAAATAGAAATGAACAGGGTTGCAAGAGAGTGCATTAAAATAAAATAGCTCAGCTGCATTGCAAGAAAGGAAAACGAATAAAAAGAGAAGAAAAAAATCCAAGTATTGAGCCAGCCAGCATAAAAGCAAAATACATCAAATTACTATTGTACTGCATCTGACTTATAATAAAAAACTTTTTACTGAACTTAGGTAAATATTACAAGAAAACCCTCCAAGCGCACTCAAAGCTCAAAATGCAGTAAAAATAAATAGACTTGAGGCAAATGCAACAAGGTACCCGCATACAAATGTTGGGTAGCAAGGGTGGATATAAAAAATGCGCAGCATTGTTTTGCGTAAACAAGTGTCTGCTCAACAAATAAAAAGGAGGATAAAAAAAGTTAAAAAAGAACGAAAATACGAATTTTTAAATGTGCAAGTGCCAACAAAAAAAAAATGCAAATTTTAATATACTTTGGGGCATTCCACGTAAAAGAGGAAAACGACATAAATTTTAAAATTCCATTAAGCATCCCTATTTCAGTAGCAATCTATAACTAAATGACTACATTCCGTTAGTCTGTTGAAAATTCGAAAATTGCATGTCATTGCCTAAAATTTCGACTCGACTAGTGTATTGAAACGGAAAAACTTCGCAGCACTAGATAGTTTTATGCGCTAAAATCTGTGCTTTCAGAGTAATTTGAATAGTGAAGAAATCTTACAAATTAGTTCATCATCTTTTGGGTCCCTTTGCGGAATTTTCAATTTTTTTTCGAAATTTCAGAAGAAATGAATCTAATGCTGCGATGTGAAGAATTTTTCCAGAAATTTCTTAAAGAAACTATACAGAAGGTTCTTTACGATTTCGTGTCAACCAGTCCATTGTTTTTTTTTATAGATTCGTAAAGAAATCAGAACATATTGCCGGTAATCTGAGGGCCGATTTTGCTATCTCTGGTTAACACTAATACCTCGTTAAACATCGTTATCGACGTTACCTACTCCATGTACATAAAATTGAGTCCGTAACGTCGATAATGATGTTTTATTGGGGATCAGTATTAAAGACAAAATAAGTTCATCGCTGATCACATTCTGGAGTCCAATGTCCCAACCGTCACAATGGAATGACCCTTTTGTTTAAGTACCGAAGAACAAGAGTAGTATGGCAGTGGAAAAAATTTACAGATGTTAAAATATTTTCAAATATTTACAACTATTTATACTCTTTACAGCATTACCAAAGGATAAAGACTTTGGATTCCTCTTGAGTTAGATGCCACTCAAGAAAGTTTGTAAGAAAGTGGGGGTTAATTTGCAAAGAGCATTGAGAGTAAACGGCTAATCATTAAATTTTTAACCATCTAAAATCCATAAACTTAAGAGGCTGGAAGTTTTCCTCTTCACCGAGAGCGTTTTCCCTTTATCATTCCACCACGAACGGTAATTGTTAGGCCAAAGCGAGTAGCGCTGCGTGAATTAGGGCACTCCTCTATACGCTTCGAGCGTGCAGCAAGTGGGCTCTGATTGACACCTGACTGTGTGGGTAGATGTTAACCTCCCTTCTCTGTGTCCAAAATCTAGACATCTAAAACACCGTTGGTGCTGATCTACTGACCATCTAGCCTACTTTAAGTTTCCCCCTTTTCGAGTAACTTTCTAGCCAAGTCAACTGGACGCTTGATCAATGCCGTTTGGGTATCTCTGTAAGCCTTTAGCAAGCTCTTGGCGGCTGAGATTGATACGTCACTAACACCCAGACCTGCTTGAATTGCACTGAGAATCTCTTCTTTAGTGACTATTTCGTCGCGATCTTTGCATTTGATGAGAGTTTCCTTGATTAAAATCTTTACATTGGCTTCGTCCGCAAGGAATTTCCACATAACCTCTTGTGATTTAGTTGACGTTACTTAACCATTCAGTTTCATCATTTTGGGTCTTGCATACATATTTACTCGTATGTATATAGGGGATATCTCATAGCTCCTAGAAATATAATCGCAGAAATGCAAAGTTAAAAATCTCACAAATCAATAGCAACATTGTCTTACACCATTTTCTATTTACTTTTACAATCGCATATCCTTTTTACGAAGATTGTAAATTGATATTAAATTATACTACTTATTATAATTTCCATGCGCGCTGAACACTCAAAGGATACTAAAAAAAATTCAAGTCAGCATTGTAGCTAAAGGTGTTTGCTCTAAGAAGGAGAACGCGAAGCACTTGAAGTCAAGTGAGAATGTGAATGTGCGCGTATGCAGCGAAACAATCACTTCAAATACTCCAACCAAAACATAAAAGTGCAAGAACGCTGTGCAGCTATGGCCGCAGGTTTTATTTGCGAAAAATGATAAACAAAAGTAATAACAACAGCAATTGTTGTAAAATGTTTAATGCAAACAATGCACTTTTTCGATTGTCTACAACTGTGCTGCTATGCTGCAACCTTACTTCGATTACTAAAGGAATAGCCAAAAAAGTGAAAAACACTTTGCAGCAAATGCATCCTCCTTGCGGGGCGGCCGTCAGAGATAGTTTGGCTTTTACTAGGGTTGCCAACCGTACTATAATATATAGTATTGTACTATTTTTTGGGTCTACGTACTATATACTGTTGGAAAAAAATATAGTATGCACAAATACTATATTTCTTCAATTATAAATATAAATATATTTCTGTAATTTGTAAGAAAGAAATGTTTTAACATTGATGACATTTATACTGAAATATCAATTTTAAAAGAAATATACTTTAAAACAAATGATCCACAGATCAAAAATGAAAGCATTTTTAAAAAAATACTTGGAAAGATTTACCAAATTTACTTAAAATTATTTCGCTTATGCTCTCTATTTCTGCAACTTCGGCATTCACAGTAAGAGTTTTTTCTATTATGATAATATTATATGAATATTATGAAAATATGAACTTTTGATTTATATTAATTTAAATATTGATTGCGATAAAGCATATGATGCTTTCAAAAAAAAAATGTTTTTTTTTTATAGTAGAGTAAATGTAATGCAGAAAAAATATGTACACTAAAAAAGCATTTTTTCTTTTTCTTTAAAAAAACACTATGTATATATATTTGAAGTGTACTATATTTTTTCAGATTTTTTTGAAAAAGTACTATAAATTTCTTAGAAAGTGTTGGCAACCCTAGCTTTTACCTTGTGTCATAAATATATACATATACATATATGGTTGTATTTATGTGTGTAATATTTAGATTGTTTTTTTTTAAGTATTAAAGCCACAAACTTTCACATGGGAAAAGCTGCGTGTATTTGGGTGAGTCGCTCTCCTTGATTTGATGGAGGTTTTGTACCAATACATCTTTCAGTTACACCTTTCGTATTCATACAACCAATACCCAGAATGTTTCTATTTTCATCCTCTCTACAATTGCGGGTGCTTGCCCTGCCAGCAAGTCGAATGCACTTTTGTGCTTTAAGACCCACACACATTCAAACCTGTATATGTTTTCACATATTGTTTATGCGCATGCATTTTCGCATATGGTTTCACCATAAATTTGGTCATAAAAATGTTTAGTGCCGCTTTACTTTGCCACTATCAAGAATATCAATGATTTTGCTATAAAGATTTTAAAATTTTAAGTTCCAGTTTCAGTTTTCTTTTATTATCTCATAACTGCATTGTACTGGCGCTTGCATTTTAAAAACTTTTATATATTTTTTTATATTTAAATCACTATTAAAATAAATTGAAGGGTTGGTAAACTGTTTTCCTAAAAAAAAAATATATTAATATAAACAACTGCGATGATGACAACCATTTTTGTGACGAAAATTGTCATGACTCACCATTCAAAGTATGATATCCTTGGAAAATTTGATAGTTTACGGAACTCGAAAGACTTTCATATTAGTTCTGTATGGTTGGGAAACTTTACAACGACTAGCATGCATTTGAGCGGTCCTTTGAACCCAAGCCACTTGAAATACACTGCGCCTTTCAACGCAAAGTGTATAAAAAACAATTAGAGCTTTCACACAAGCAGGTGCCCGATTACATATTTATGTATATTTTTTGCTCACAAATCGATTGCCAGATAACTGGAAACCATAGCTTGTTTAGCGGCACGAATTTTAAGCTAACTTAATGAGGTAAATATTATTGGAAAATCTTCAGTTTTTGACTGTTGGGCCAAATGTGCTTTCGATCAATTCTCAAGTACTGCGGTAATGTCAGCCCTGTATTTTTGGAGGACCTCTTTCTAGAGGCACCTTCCCAATAAAGTGTCTAGATTTTCAAGATACGCCCTTTAAGTGGAATGACTAAAAGCAATAAAACTTGCTTGCATTTTTATCGTCAATACCATTCGATCGGTTGCGGCTTTAATAATAATTTTGATCTTGAAATATTGTAAAACTAGAACATTTTTCGCGCAACTTGCAATTGAGTTAGTTTTATTAGTTTTCATTAATGCAATAATGTTTTTTTCGCGTATACACGAAATATCCATCTCATACGACTTATTTTTCCAAAGTTGTAGCTGATTAAAAATTTTACGCCTATCGGAGGTGCGACACCTCCATTTCACAGAACCAGGTGTCAAAGCAGTACTATGCCAAAATCTCATCCCCACCTCTAACTAATTTTTGAGCCGTCCGTAAATTTCGATGCTTCGTTCGGTAAAAGAAATATATTTCCACTCTTTCCTAGATGGAAACATTATGAAGAAGTGGCTCCCGAGCAGAAGCATAGCTGAGATTATTCAGATTTTCATCGAATACATGGAGCCTTAAGACAATACAGTACACACACGTAAAACACTCTCTTTGGTAACAACATCAATCGCTGGAATATGGTATATGTATGACATTCAAAGCTCTCGTTGCACTTGAACCGATCGCCCCAATAAATGCAATACCGAATTATCTTGTTAATGAAAATGGCTTTAAAACTTTTTCAAATAGATGGAACACAAATTGTGCAAAAAATCTGCTTTAAATATATATATGGTTCAGCCTTGGCATCACCTCCGATTGGGACATCTGTAATATTACTGAAGAGATCACGTCCACACCCGGAGATTTACATATATGGAGAGCAGCTGTTAACGGTGTAACGCACGGTGTAAGTGCGACAGTAAATTTAACACACAAAAAAAAATGAATATATTCGCGAAGCTATGGATAAATTATAATTAATGATAGTTATAGTTAAACTGCGTACTTAGTTTTTCCTCTGAAGTCAGGATTTAAAAAAAAACTTTTAAATTTAAAAAATTGTATTATTTCAAAAAATTATTTAAAAAATTCAGTACAATGTAGGATAACAATAAGGGTATCATATAAAAGAAAAAATCTGTATAATTATAATAGAAAACATTTTTTGGTGCATAAGGACGAATGGGTATGGAAAATGTCCTGTACAAATTTTGTCTTTAAATGTCCTTGAAAACTTGCAATATATATTTTTTTTAAATTATTGTTTGAGGACTAATATACGCATCGAATTTCGTCCTGCAAACTTTATTAACTTAAAAAGATAAAATTTATTAAAAGCGCATTTTCAATACCTATTCGTCCTTGTAAACCAAAAAAGTATATCGATTCTTTCCCGTGTTTTGATTTTTTTTTGTTTTTGTCGCACGGTGTTATCAAACATAATCTTATCCCGCGCGCCGCTCCGTTACTACTTTCTGCTGAGACCTAACTCAAGCTGCAGCGACCGGCCGTAGAAGTATTTTATTTTTTTAACTGACTTCAAAAATAGGAGGAGGTTATCAATTCGTAGGATTTTTTTTTTGGGAACGTGAACCGATTCCGATAATTCTTTCTTATTAGAAAGGTGGCACCTCAAGAATGGTCTCATACTAATTTGGATCATAAAGAAATAAACGGTACTCTTAAATTTATTAACGAGAATTGAAGTGGGTTGTGTTTTTGCTTAAAAATTATTTGTTATATTTAGTTTTTGGGAAAAATGAAAAAAAGATATTTTTCTATTCTGGAACATTATTTGGTAGATTTTAGAGAAGAGCACACATTCTTCCAGCATAACTATTTTGCTTTGCGAGTAGTCTTTAAATGCCGTAAATTTAATAATTTTATAGCGCAATGCCAAGCAGTTCTAGAGTCTAAAATTTTTCTTCCAACTCAATAAATAAGTGATGAGATTCATCAAAAATATTGCTTCACTTTTTACTTCCTTAAAATGTCCTTGAGTATACATACGTACGTATATAGCAACTACTTCATATTGATTTTCATATAAAAGCATTTCTGCAGCAAATTATAAAACATTATATTCTGTAACTTATGCAATTTGCCCTTGAAACTCCCCCACATTAAAAATGTGAGTGCTAAAGTTTTTTGTAGGAAATCTCTTTCTTTAAGTTACACTTTTCATGCGGGATATCAGCACGTAAAGTAAGTGATTTCTTGCTAGAAAAACACACCGGAATTACTATGCAATTCCAAGCACATAGAATTTCAAAGCAAAAACAAAATATTTAGTGCGAAAAAAAAGAAGCTACAGGTTCATTTTCGAACCAAAACGAAGCAAAGGACAATGGAAAAGAAACGCAAGCCAAAACACATGCAAACATACATACATATGTACATAGATGGATGGGTGAAAAAAATAAATTCTGGTCAAGGACTTTTACAATTTTCGAAATTCAAATGGAATAGTGGAGTAGATAGGAGAAATCAAATCAGCGAAGAAAGTGAAGGCGAATAATGCTCAAATACGTGCATAGATATGTATATAGGTATAATGCGAAGAAGGAGAAAGTGTATAATCAATCTTGGCAAGAATTCGATAGGTATTAAATGAAATAAATTTCTGAAATAAGAAAATTTA
>NW_023458559.1:32714483-32760305 GCF_013731165.1 Rhagoletis pomonella
ATTTATAAAATTTTGCATATGCACTTTCGATTCGATAGGTATTAAATTAAATAAATTTCTGAAATAAGAAAATTTATTTTAGGTGTCAATAAAAATAATAAATAATTTAGTCAAAGCGATTATACATATGTATGTATTTTTTATTTTATACTATCGAAAAATTCCAAGTGTTTAGGCGACTACCAACACATAGCGCTTAAATGCATGCTACATCCTCGATGAAACCACAAAAAAGGGCAGCACAGGTATATGCACAGCTTCATGCCTTAAATTTTCCTTTATGGAATTTATAAAATTTTGCATATGCACTTCTCTAGTGTCATATTGCAAGAATTATTAAAGTAATAAGTTGATGGCACCTCAAAGCATGCTCAGCCTGGTTAGTTGGTTGGTTGTAGTTAGAGATGGGCACGGGACTAAATATTTAGCTCCGATCGCGCCCATCCCGAAATTAAATTTGTAAGTCCCGAACCCGCCCATCCCGTCGTTTTTCAGAATTGTACCGCGGGTCCCATGGGTCCCGAAATCTTATCACTTAGAAAAATTCACATGTCTTTCAAATGTATTTTAAATAACAAAAAAAAAAATTACAAAATAATAATAATGAGGTATCTGGGATCTTCCAATTATTTTGTTCCCTTTCGTCCCAATAAAATATAAAAAATATCCCGCGCCCATCTCTAGTTGTAGTGCTTCATAGTAACTCACTACGATACAAATAGCGCGTTTTGCGCCATTTTGGTGCACTTTCGTGGGAATGCTAAATACCTATGTATGTATATCTAGATTTCTCGGTCAAATCATCTTGATTCCCTGATGGATTTGCCGATATCACCCTTAGTAGAAATTGATATATCTGCTAGTTTTGTTCGCTTGTGTCTTCCAAGTGCTTTATGCTTAATATTTAGCCGCTAGGACTGGACGTTTACAAAGCATATGCTGATCACTTCTTTCGCTACCTTCTAGGTGACAGCTGCGGAAAGTTCTATTACATGGGAACCCTTTTCCCTCTGCATGTTTGTCTATTCGCCAGTGTCCTCTAATGGTTCCTGCAATTCTAAATACTACTTCTGTCCGTGATCTATT
Source organism: Rhagoletis pomonella (assembly GCF_013731165.1). Classification (NCBI taxonomy): domain Eukaryota; kingdom Metazoa; phylum Arthropoda; class Insecta; order Diptera; family Tephritidae; genus Rhagoletis; species Rhagoletis pomonella. The sequence goes on from NW_023458559.1 coordinate 32,715,570, forward strand.
AAGCAGGTCAAGTGTCTTCGTCGCGTTACAGACAGGCCAGAGTTCCGTGGCTAATTTGTCATTATGTCCGACAATCTTTTTCTATCCAGTGCAAAAAAATGCAAACTAATTTCTCTTTGAACGACTCCGAAAGAGCATCTCAGTGCAACAGCTTCAGATTCCTCCAGTTAGGCTCCTGCCTTCGCCAATTCATCAGCCATCTCATTGCCTTCAATGTTTATATGGCCGCAAACCCAGAGAAGTGCGATGCTTACTGGAGCAGATACTGAGCAAAATTCTGGTTGCTACTTCTAAACTAGCTGTGATTTACTGATCACACGGCCGAGTGCTGACAAAGCCGATGGCCTGATTTCTTTATTCTACTGATGTATTTTCCTAGAACCTCGCAAGCTACAAGGATGCCTAAGACTTCCGCTTGGAAGATGCTTGCATCATTCCCTAGACGGAGAGACAAGGAGACGCCGAGTTTCTCGGAGTACACATCTGCTCCCACACATCTTTCATCTTTGTCGGTCACTCTGCCTCTCCTCCACACTCTTCTGGATGGAAGTCTTTGTGTGTTTTTCAAGATGAGGTTATATACCATATAGTCGGTGTTTTGTCGTGATCGTATTTCGTTGTTGACCATCCCATGCCGGAATTGTCCACTTTTCAATAGTCCTGACTCCCTGAGTCTGTTTGCAGATTTCATGGCCTTTTTTATGTGGAGATCAAGAGGAGTTAAGTGTAAAATCGTGTTTAACGCTTCTGTCAGGCAGGACTTTGGTACGCCCGTTATTTCAGTCTCCACTACCTAGTTTGTTTACATTATACCGTCTGTTTATGCCCGGCCACCGGACCAATGCGGCATAGGTTCGGATAGGTCTTATGATGGCGGTATACATCCACATCACAAGTTTCGGTTTTAGTACCCAATTTTACTATTTAGACCCTTTATCTACGATATTCAATGTTGATTTTCCAGTTCAGTTTGTTGTCAAGCACGACTCCCAAATACTTTTTCGCTAGAACCTAGCTTAAACATCTTACCATCTAGCCTAGGCTGGTCTGGAGTTTTTTTGTGGACTCTGCATGACTCACAACTATGCAGAGGTGAGAAATGATGAATTCCGTTGGCCACAGTGCCTACCCAAAATTTTGTGATTAAATAAATATTTCTTCGTTTATACATGCAAATAACCTAGTCTTCCTTCCCACTGAGCTTCAATTTGCATTTCCATCGGAAACAAGCAGCGTTTTCTTAGATTTTGTGAATGTTCGAAATTTCGAGCATACCCCTTAAGTATGTAAGTTGGTATCGCAGCAAGCGCTGAAAGTAGTCGCAGAATGTTATTTGAGGGGTTTCTTATCATGTTCGAAAATTCGTACATCGTGTTCGAAAATTCGAACATGTCTTTAAAATGTTCTTTGATTACTGCATGGCTTCTTTATACTAAATAAATGGATTTTAACTTGATTCAGCATTGTTCGAAAGCATTTGAAATCTCTTATGTGCACGTGCTCTTCAGAAATAGAGAGGAGTAGAAAAACAAGTATTCGGATGTACAGAATTTCCCCTGAGCACGATTTCGACTTCGTAGCATAAGAGATACATAGTGGGGTAACCAAAATACTTTCACACAATTTCGAAATAGAAAAGTAGCTCAAAATGCGCTCATGGAAATTAGCGAGAGCGAGAGTCTTGTCGTAGAGAGAACGAGCTGCGCGTACTGAGAGCGGAATATATTTTCCCTGTAGCAGCACGTGTTGCACAAAAACGTGCTGAAGTTAAACGTAGATATTACAACCAAAATACTACGTTTACATACTTATATATTTGATAAGTATTTTACTCGTATTTCCTACGTAGGAAGGTAAGTAGCTGCCCAAACAATGAACAACCATAGCTGAGCCAATACTCGATAAGATTTGTGCTACATATTGGTGGTGGTGGTTGCGTTAGGTTGGCATGGTCATGGTAATGTTGGTACCACAGCTAGCCATTGGTATTGGTTAGGTAGGGTGGGTTTATTTGTGGACACGGAAGTATCACAGGGATAACACTATGTATACAACACAGCACGTGAGCTGAGCGTAACAGTCTCATGCTCGCGCACTTTAAATGAGAGCGGAGCGGCAGCGGTGTAAATTGAAGGTACTTATGAGTAGTTACTTGCCGTGTACAATTCGAAGGATGAGCATTGCAATTGGTAATGATGATGGTGTTGGTGGTGGTGGCGGTTGCATATTTGGTGATGAACGCACGCACACCCCTGGCGCTGGCTGTCGAAATGCTTGACTGTCTCACTGTCTGCTTGGTTTGTGGGTTTTATTGGCTTGGATTACTTGGGTTTCTGACAATATTTTTGTGGGTTACAGAGTGTTTGCCGCGCGCTACGCGCCACAGTCGTTCGTGACTAGCGCAGCGAGTCACTTCAATATCGGTGGTGCATTTCCACAATTTCGAGCGAGTTAAGGAAATGCTTTGGACGTAATTTTTCGAGTATAAATATGAGTGCCTTTGCTGCTGGCAATTCAGTACGACAAGCGACACGCTGCTGAGTGGACGCATCTAGCGCTTGAAGGCGAAGGAAAGAGAAAGTGTGTTTCAATTTTTTGTGTATTTTCAAGCGTAGAAAAATACGAAATTTTTTACGACAAATATTTTTTTGAGTGTTTGAACATTTTTTTTTCAAAAAATTATAAAAAAAACAACGACTGAACGAACAATGGCCATACCTTTCTACGAGCCACGTCAGCAGCATACTGCAACTGATTGCGATCAAGTTGATGGACATTTTCCGCCAGCGCCACCAAGTAGCCAGTCTATGGCAGTGCCGACGGCGAATCTAGGCATGCCTGTGACCATAACTCAACTGCCGGCCAACACAAGTACATTCTCGCCGACTGCCGTTTCGAATGCGGCAACAGCGACGGCTACTACAAGCGTATCCTTAACTGCGCCACATTTTCCCGCCGCAACTACAGCTCTACTCACGAGCACATCTGCAACAGCAGCCACGGTTGGAGCGGCGGCCACTACTTCTACCGCAACCACATCTTCGCATGTAGTCACATCTTTGCCAGCTGGTTCAGCACCTTCCGTCGCTACAGCCACATTTTCCATTTCATCGACCAGTCCAGCAATTCCCACTTCCTTGCCACACAATTCTACTTCGTCTCCGGCAGCCAACGAAACGTTTGCTTCTGCTTCTTCTTCCACACAACCTGCAGTCGTGGAGCCTCTGCCGTGGAAGCTGCTCGCTGTGGCCATGTGCAAAGCTTTGAAGCAATATTATCAACAAACTGGTTCCCGTGACGTCTTCATCGAGATAATGCCGAGCGGCGTTGGTAGTGCACAAGAGCAATCGCCTGCCGCCGGTAATTAGAATTTCTTACCAGACCAGAGTTACTAAATTTCTTGGTTCCTGTTGAAAATCAAGCGCATTGACAGTTGGCGTCCAGTGTTTTTTGTGTGTTTGATGCTCCAGAGAAGCGCAATTGTGATGAAGGAGAAATGGCATTTTTACAAAGAAGGAGAGGCGAACTTTTTTTAGAAGCATTCGTTTAGCCGTCGGAAAATGTTGAGCGTGCCATTTTTCTTGGAAAGCTACATAAGTGCGGTGCAGTGTGAGAAATAAGCGTAATTGTGATAGCGTTTATAATGTAAGGCAACAAGTTTGATTAGGTTAAACTTAAAAATAAGAATTGAAATCAGTTTGTATTTTATGCAAATAATATGCAATTAGGTTATTTTAAATGCAGAAGTAAAAGTGGAAATTCAGTAGAAACTATTTTTATTAATATTTCTTTTTGCAATATTTTCAATTATAAGAAAAAACTCATAATTTAATAACTCGATATTGGAAGCTTTCATTATACTCAATGTATTCAGCCGTCGCTATTCAACATTTTATAAATAAGCGTATAATTAAATTGTAATAAATAACCATTTTTAAAAAATTTGTTTTATTATTTTTCAAAGTTTTCATTGGAATTGGATTTTTCTATTATTTTTAGTGCCTTGTTTTTCAGCATTTATAATTATTTATATTAAATTTAATTTCCAGGTTTAAGCAAATAATTCAGGCTTCATTTGAGACTATAGAATATCTTGGTCGAAATTGGTTTGAATTCTCAGTTTGCTGGTCAAAAAATACCTATTCCGAAATCTTAGAAGGTATATAATTTTGCCTATATTCAATACACCTCAGTTTTCGTTTAAAAAATGTACTGAAGGAAGTTGACTAATATCTTGTATTTTTATTTCTACAAAAAATATTGTACTTTATGAGAAGGTAATATATTTCGTTAGGAACGAAGGCATCTGAACTAAAAAATAAATTTTTGGCTTCATTCTACAGTCTTACATAAACCAATTTAAAAAAGGTCTCAAATTTGAAATTTTTTCCCATAACTAAAAAAATTATGAAATTCTTTCAAAATCTATTACAAAGTTAGTGGACTCAGATATTGATTTTTTTTATTAAATTATGTACATATGTATTTAAAATTTAATATTTTAACCCATTTGAAAATAAAACTATTCGCGTTTTCACAAGGTATCGTAAGCGTCGAACTGTCGCATGTCGTAAACTTTCTAAAGGCTAAATAAATGTTTAATGGACTTGAAACCATAACCAACTATTTCTTAACGGTGCTAAATTTCATAATGCGCCTTTTACGGTAGCTGCCGAATTCCTTAAATATAGTTTTAGCCGCTTAAAGTTTATAATATACAAAAATACGACAGTATACAACAACTTGTGAAGTCCCTACATGTATTTAAAACAGTTTTTAAAAGTGAAATTTTTTTCATAAATTCAAAAATTATAAAATTTTTTCAAAATATAAACTTAACTAAAACGTGTCGTAAGATCTCAAAATATTACTCTATTTTTTTTAATTTGAAACTTTTATAAATAAAAAAATTTTTAAATTCTTTCAAAATATATTGTTAAGGTAGATGATTCAGTTATTAATTTTTTTACATTCAAGACGACTAAAACTAGTCGTAAGATCTCCAAATTATTATAATTTTTTTTTACCTTGTCTACTAAAATTTTTTTTTTTTAACCCATTCGAAAATAAATGTTTTTTATTAATTTTTTTTCTAATTTCGAACGAGGAAAAAGTAATTTGTCTTTATTCACAAACATTTTAAAAGCATTTAAAGTCTTCTTTATTTTTTATGTATTGATGATTTTTTATAAAAAATTTAAAAAATAAACCTAAATCTAAAATTTAATTTTGCTTCAAAAAATTTCTTTTAATTCCCAAACCAAAAATGTGAGAATGTATGGTTTTTTGTTATTTTCCAAAGTTTGCAGATTTAATTAAAAAATTCTAAGCGTTTGTTGCCATTGTTTTTTTTTAAGTTGAAATCTGTTTTAGGATTTAAATTTTTTGTTTGTTAATTTACCAGTTTAGCAAATTATATTTTTAAAAACCTTCAAGTTTGAAGGAAGTGTCACACGATAGTGCATTTAACCAAGGTGAAAGTCGAATCCCAATCGTATACATGAACAAATATTTTTCTTTATCCCAATCACGAAAAAGAATTTGTTCAAATTTTCCAATAGGAGTTCGCTGTATTGTACCAATCATGTGACTATAAAAAAATTGTCGTCCCAATTTTTTCATTTTGTAACAAAAGCCCAATATAAAAAATGTCAAATCTGAAACAGCCTTGAGGCTGATTTAAAGGCTTGGAAAATAACTCGAACAAATCTTGAGTTCTCTAAATTTAATTTTGGAATTTGTAAAACATAAAAAGCTTATTTATAGCTTTCGTTGTTTTTATTTTAAAAACGTTTGAATAAATATTTAAACTTTTTTCAATTTTCAAAAACTTTTGCAATTCCTAAATGTTTGGAATTGTAGGAATGTTTCTTGTTTTCTGCAGATCGCAGCTTCATTTAAAAAACATTTACTAAACTAACATATATAAATTTTAATTCTAAAATTTGAATTAAATAATTTTATTTGAAACCCACGGGCGCCTGAACTTAATTTAAATAAAAATTTGGGCCACTACAAATTGGTGGATATATTTGTTGCAAAAAATCTCTTTTATTATTTTGTAAAAAAATTTTGTTGGCGTATTTAAAAAATCTTCCAAAGATCGGGTTTCAGAAAACCCAAAAATATATTAAGTTGTTTCAAAAGTAAATAACAAATGTATAAAATGCGCCTCGAGTTTTTTAAAATAATAAAACTGATTTTTTTTTTTCAAAAAAACTATCCACAGATTTTTTTTTTAAATTTTTGTAGTAAAATAAAGCAGGCAAATCGTAAATTCAAAATACGGAAAGACATTTGTGGTAATCGAAGTTTTTATATAAATTCAGTTCAGGTGCACCATGTAATAAATTTTTTTTGCATATCATAGCTTTAAAAAATTTAGTTTTGAAAATATTCGTTTTTGTTTCTATAAAAATTTTACTTCATTTCAAGGTTAAGAAAAATTTGCAGTTTTTAGTCAAAAGCTTTTTTTTAATAAATTAAACTTGATTTTGAAGCTGCTTCGATTTTTTGTAATCGCCAAAATTATAATTTTTTTTTGAATGCCGATCTCTTCAAAACCACCTTTACATCTTAAGGCTTAATTTAGTTACATTTAATTGCCCTCTGTGAGAAAATCTTAATAAATATTAAGACTGCACCCTTAAAGTGGAAAATTTCGATAAAACATTTCAAAATATAAGCTGACTTATAAAATTTACTTGAGGGCTTCGAGTTTTCCACTGGTTTCAGCGATAGAAAAAATATATTTAGAAAAGTCATAAAAACGCCGTATTCGTTTGTTGGGATTTCGTAAACTGAAAAAACTGTTTTCCAATAAATATTTTTTGTTTACTTTTATCCAATAATGCGAAAATTTCAGCCTAAAATAGTTAAAATCAAGTCATTTTGAACAGGTAGCACTTGGAAAGTAATACATTTGATTTTTTTCTTTTGTAAATTTGTGGTCTCTAAATTGTAGATTTTTTCGCAATTTTTGACACAATTTTTAATAACTTACCCAGCACATCCATCAAGAAATAAGTTTTGTTCAAGAACAAAGAATTAATAATAATATTTTGGCATTTACACTTTTGCTATGTGTTTGGCCGAGCTTCTCCTCAAGTTTGTGATGTGCGTGTTGATGTTGTTACACAATTGGAGGGACCTACAGTCTTACACCGCCTACAGAGGAAATGGATTTTATGAGAAGCTTTTTCAAGGCAGAACTACATTCGGAGGTTTGCCATGGCCTGCCGAGAGACGATCGCTGTTAAGAAAACAGGTCTTTCGAACTCACGTCTTTCGGAGTGGTAGATTGAGCCTCTAACCACTTGGTTACAACGGCCGAATTCCTTTTTCATTTTTGTTAATATTTTAAAATTAGTAGAATGTTTTCTGAAATTTTAGAGGCCAGAAGTGCAAAAATAAAATACACTTAAACACAGTTTTTTCTTAAAGGCTACAACCAGTTCAATCCACTGTTGAGATAGATATTATTACGCCACAATAATAATAACATACAATCATCACAATAATAATAATAAATTGGCGCTTACACTTATTTATTTATGTTAGTGTTTGGCCGAGCTTCTCCTCCATACAGTCAACATACTTAGTTTAAAATTATGTAAATCATAAGCATTGTAAACGAATGATCGATATTTACAATATCTGCATATACAATATACATACATATATAAATAGATACATAAATAGGTCCTTACATATGTAGTTACATACTCAACTTTTACAACTTCTTGGTGTCTATTTCTATGACCTATTTTAAAATTAAATATACTCTGGTTATACTCTAGTAGAAGAAAAAATGTCATACAAACAATTTTTAAAACTAAAAGCGAAAGGCAATGAATGGAGTAAAGATGTTTTTACTAAATAAATATTTAAAATGCTTCTTATACAAAAAAAAAAAATACTATATTCGATATATTCGATATGGCATTTAACCTAACCATATACATTGGTACATATATGTACATAAATATCTACCAAAAGTTACAAAACGGAGTAAAAGTATATATTACTTCGGTATATTTTTGTATTTGCTTTGCAGAGTAGAAAAAAGTCTAAATGTATTTAGTTTTGGGGCGTTCCATATCAAAACGGACGGGGTTCACACTTCATGGGTTTGATTTGTTTAAAATTTTTGGGGTTGATGCATAATCATAAATAATAAATAAATATGAAATTTAAGCTTCATTAATACATTTTTTAAAACTTTACAGCACAAAAACAAAATTAAATCGATTTAATAGTTTTTCAAATATCTCAAAACGGGGCGAGGAAAAAATTAAAAAAAAATCACACATACACACATCAAAATTCTCTATGAAAAGAAATATTTTGAAACATTTTTCTTCTTGAAAAACTTTTTGCATACAAACTTTTTGAAAAAGATTTTGAAAATATGCCATCTAAAAAAAAAAAATTTAAAAAAGTCAATGGTAGCTCTGAGTATTGCACAGTATTTAAGTATAGTATTATGGGGAGCTATGCATTTTTTTTACCCCGAAGTTAAGTAAAATGAGTACATTACAAATTTACAAATTGTTGAATTTTTTTTTGAATTCTTTAGAGTATGCAGTTTTGTAGCCCATTAATGGCGTATTTTTTTTTTTTTTATTATCTTTGAAAACGGTTTTGCGCATTTTCTTCCATAAGAAAAAAGTGCCTAAAGCCTTCAGCATAAAAAATCAACCCAATTTTGCAGTAGCTTAAAACTTGCACTTTATTATACTAAAATTTAATGGGCTACAAAACTACATACTCAAAAAATTCTGAAAAAAATTTCAAAAGTTTTTAAATTTGAAATTTACTCAACTTCGGTGTAAAAAAAATCATAACTCAAATTATTGTAGAGTGAACCCCATAATACTGTACTAAAGTTTGCGCAATACTCATAGCTACCATTGTGATTTTTTTCAATTTTTTTTTTTTAGATGGCATATTTTCAAAAACTATTTTTTTTTTATAAAAAAATTGGTATGTAAAAAATTTTTCAAGAAAAAAAAAATTTTAAAACTATTTCTTTTCATAGAAAAATTTCGAAAACATTAAATCGATATAAATGCATTAATCATGCTCAAGTTTCATATTTGTTTATTATTTATGATTTTGCATCAGCCCTAAAAATTTTAAACAAATCGAACACATGAAGTATGAACCCCGTCCGTTTTGGTTTGGAACGAACCATATATAAACTTAAGGATGTACACAGTTTTATAAACACACAGTTTAACAAAAAATATAAACATAAATAAATACTATTAATCAAATAGGCAAAAGATGTTTTTATGTATGCATATTCAGTTTATATTTTTAAGTACTTGCGTTATACTGTTATTCTTTATGATCATGTCAATGTTTTATTTTATGATAACGCTCACAGTTTTACTATTTTCTTTAAATTGGAATCAAATAAATGCATAGCATGTGGAAAATATTTTATTTGTTACTCAAAAAATATTGTATTAAATTATTTGTTTCTTTTATTTTTTCTTAACATTTTGAACTTAAATATATGTATTTTTAAGAGTACCGCTATAAATACAAAAATGGTGAAAATTTTAAACGAGCAGAACAAAGTACAACAGTGAAAAGTAGAAATTTCACTTAGTAATAAAGAGATTTTTTGATAACCTATGTATTTGTACATACATACATATGTAGTTATGTATGCAGAATTAAAAAAAAAGTATATACAATGCATACATATGAAATTACATACATGTACACATATGTGAAAACAATGATGCATAAAGCTAACGAAAAGTTTGAATAAAATACTCATTTAAACTAAAACTGAACAAGTACGTTTTTTGTTTATCCTTTTCAGCCATCTGTAGTTGATTCTCCATTAGATTTTAAGGCTGAGTAATAGGCTTGATGAAGGCGACATTAAAACTGTGCTCTACGATTCCTCAGGTGAAGACAGCGGTTCTGAGTATCTAGCTTCGGAAGATGACGATTCATCTACGGCGGAAAAAGAGTGTCTAGATAAAGAATGTGATGAGGAGTCCTGTTGTGCACGTGGAATAACATTGTGCCATTGCATGACACCAGCTACGGAGAATATACGAACGATCGCCAGCAATTTGCGCCCACGAAAATAAATGCCTCTGGAATACAATCCGTCCGTGCTTTGTGATAAAAATCGAGGCTTCAGTGAATTGGAAACCTTCTTGAAATTGATTCTTTGCAGTTTTCTCATACAGACAAGCCCGTACAAAAACGGAAGGATCCCTATCGTCAATATAACTGAAGGTTAAGACAAAAATGCCTCTAAATATTTAAGCTGGGAATAATGCTTGTGACTTACTAAAATAGACTACCGAAAATGCCTATGTACTGGTCGAAGAGAAAGTCTTTTTGGCAACTGCGTGCCGCGATGAAAGTTCATTTGAAACCATACTTGAATCAATGGTTAGGTTCGAAAGAAGATCGGCATTAAAGTAATACCTTCCAATTATAGATTTTTACTCAGTGTACCTTTTCTAAAGCCTACCATTCCCTGTCGTCGGTACTATTATCTTCAATCGGAAGCAGCTTCCTTTAAATACACAGAAATTAAAAATATGAGAGAGTTTGTGCTGTTAAAATCAATTTGGAGAGTCATGCGCCTTTTGGCAGTACACCAAACTGTTGATGTTAATGAGCAATTCTCAAGGGGGGAGAGGTAGGGTTGATTCAACGCGCATGCAGAAAAATAGTGAAAAACTAAGCTTGAATTGCCCAAAGCCCAATATCGACTACAATCAATACATGGTTGGGGTCGATTTGTTCGACCAAATATCGCATTTATACGATTTCAACAGGATGTCCACATAATGGTGGATAAAGGTATTCTGCAAACTTCTGCACATTACCTGTGTTACCGTCTGGATAGTATTTAAAGAAGCGCATGACTTACTAATCATTCACATACTGATTTTATTATATATTATTCAGGTTCCTGATTTGTCAGTTTAAGATTAATCAATTTTCTGGTTAATAAAATTAATTAGATTCCGTTTAATTATATGAAATTAATCGAGAAATGAATCACTTTGATTAATCAAAAATGATTATTATTAGATTAATCAATTAATCAGGTTTCGATTAATCAGCTTGTTGGAATAATTGATAAATTGCACATCCCTGATTGATTTTGTTATTGCAATGGCGGAGGATGTGATATGGTTTGGACTGGAGAAAATTAAGAAAAAAATCTGGACGCCATTTGATCAATCGAGACATCAATTACGGTATAACTGGCGATCACATGTCCACCGAAGGCGAAACGCCATACGCAAAGTGCTCAAAGGTTAAGAAAGGTGGAGAGAACGACAAGCGTACTTTCTGCTCATGTATGATATGCGAAGTTCTGCTATGTAATATTCTTTTTATAAATAAATAAAAATGAAAATTTTTTACTATCTAGTTATAATTTTTAATAATGAACAATGCTGGGACATTATATCCCAAGTTTCAAATCAAAACTACCGATTGGGATTAAACATCCCAACGAACACAGCGCCTCTCGCGGCGAAAATCTTAATTCTGGCTGGGTTTACTTTTTCCTAAAATCAAGGTTCACCAATATTGTATATCCAGCGTTTTTTTTCGGTTCGAAAGGGTTAAAAAATTGCAAAAGCGGTGCACGTTTTTCAGTATTATAGCACCGTGCGACAAAAACCCAAAAAATTTTAACACACACGAAAAAATCATTATATTCACAAAACTAGAAGCGAAAATAGTATAACTGCGCTTTTAATTTTTTCTCTCTGATATCAGGATTTTTTTAAGGACTTTGAAACTATTTAAAAGATTAGGTGCATTGTAGAGTAATAATATGGGTATCAGTTAAAAGGAAAAATTCTGTAGAATTAAAAAACAAAATAAAATTTTTTGTTGCACCAGGACGAATAAATGTTGAAAATGACTATTTAAAACTTTATCCAATGTTTATTTTTGAAAAAAATATATGTCAAGGACTTATATGTAAACTACCACATCCTCGAATTTCATCCTTCTAACTTTATTAGTTTTAGATAAAATACATTTACACTTCTATTTTTAAGATTGATAGTTATAATATACATACACTGTAGAGCACTCCGATGGGTATTGGACCAAACCAATTTTTTTTTAAGAGATTGAGTCATAGGTAAAAATGTAATTTCTCCGTTTTTCGAAGTTAGCCTCCGAAATCGAGATATGGGCCTTCGAAGTTCGAAATAGGATCTTTGGTAAAAAATTAATTTTTATTATTATATTTAAATAACTAAAAAACTAAAAATGCAGTCGTAGATCACATCTTACTCTTATTTAAATGGTTTATAACTTTTTTTTTGCAAACTTAAGTATATTACAGGTGCTATATGGGGGCAAAGGTCGGGTCTTCGAAAAATTAAAAACCTTATATTTCAAACAATTTTGAACTGAGTTTTAAAAAGTTGGTATCGTTGTAAACGTAATTAGACCCCCTTCTTCTCTTCTGATATGCATGTTTGTATATTTTTTATGTAAAAATTTGAGAAAAAACATTTAAAAGGAAAAATACCTCTTTTTTTAATAAAACAAAACACACATTTTAAACAAAAAAATTTCTAATCGATTTTTAAAAAGTTGATATCGTTGTAAACGCAATCAAACTTTCGTTCTTCTGATATGCGTATTTGTATACTTCGTATATAAAAATTTGAGTAAAAACACTTAAAATGTAAAAATATCTTTTTTTATAACAAAAGAAAAGAAACCAGAAAAAACATCTATAACTAAAGGTCGATTAAATAAATTCTTGCATATAAAAGAAAAATTAAAAAAAAATTACTAACCGATTTTTAAAACTTTGGTATCGTTGTAAAGGCGATTAAATACCCTTTCTTCTGGTATACGTATTTGGACACTTCGTTTACAAAAATTTGAGAAACAACACTTAAAAGCAAAAAATACATTTTTTGTAAAACTAAAATATATTTTAAACAAAAAAAATACAAACCGATTTTTAAAAAATGGTATCGTTGTAAAGGATACCAGAAAACTTAAACTTTCTTAATCCCAAAAATTTAATTAAAAACATTTTTCCCTCTATATAAACTCCTGTCCCCCTAAGTGAAAGGCTGGCTACGCCCTTGTATACAAAAAAATTAAAGTATTTAAACCGTACATCATACGTTCAGTTTGTTCTTTTAGAGCGCATACATGGTTCCAAAATAACGATTCCAGTACCTTCATTTATGTATATTGTAACTATCAATATCTTATAAAGAGAAGTGTAAAATTTTTTTTATCTAAAACTAATAATGTTAGAAGGGCGAAATTAGAGGATGTGGTAGTTAACATATTAGTCCTTGACACATATTTCTTTGAAAAATAAATAATGGAAAATTCCCAGGATATTCAAGGATAAAATTTTAAAAGGACATTTTCAATACTTATTCGTCCTGGTGCACCCAAAAATTTATTTTTTTGTATTCTACAGCATTTCCCCTTTTAACTGATACCCATATTGTTATTCTACAATGCATCGAATCTTTTGAATAACTTTTTTATTCAATCATATTCTAGAAATTTCAAACTCCTTTTAAAAAAATCCTGACGTCCGAGAGAAAAACTAAAAACGCAGTTTTACTATATTTGGCCCCCAGTTTTGTGAATATGTTAATTTTTTTGTGTGTAAAATTTACTGTCGCATGGTGTAGTTGTCGAAAGTCATCATATACTTACTTTTTGAGAAATTTTGGGCAATAAATTTTTAATGTCTTCCGAAAATGTTAAAAATGTCCGTTTTTCAGAAAAAAACAACGAATAGATTTTTTAAAGTATTTTTTTTTTTGCATTTGTAGAGGGGTTAACCTTTAAAACCATATATAAACTGTTTTGACACAATAAGAAATGCTTTTCTGGCAAAATGTTTCACTAACTATACCCTTGCTGTAAATAATTTTTAAATTGTTAAATTTTACAGAACATTGTCTATGTTTGGTGAGCTGCTACATCCACAAAAAGCAACTCACAGTCAACAAAGTTTTATTTGATTTATTCTCTGCAATGATACCCATTTTGTTGGGCTTCTCTGACATGAAATTTTCAATTTTTGCCCACCGATGTTTTTGTAGTCTGAAACGAATGTTGCTATTAAAACCGATTTGCGGCAATATTCTGTCCCCCCAATTCATATTAGATGCTTACTTTGTAATTCATCAATTTAAATTGGCTTAAACGTAATAAATAACAAATCAGCTTATTAAATGGATATTCTTGAGTTGTCAATTTCTGATGTTGTGTGCGCTTATAATAAATAAATAAACAAGGCTAAAAGGTAAACAAACAATTTTTCGGCTTTCATCTTTTTGAAAGGAACTCAAATGAAATAAGAAGTACGGATGCGCACTTTAGAAATACATTCTTTTTTTTCTAAATTCCAAATTCTGCGCACTAATTCATATGCAAATTTTTTAGCAAATAATGAAAAATTAATAAAGCTCAGCGCAGGATTGGGTATCAATTTAATTAGAAAAAAAAACGCAAATGGAGATTCACGTAAATATGTATGTATGTTTTTATGTAATGTATGTAGGTACAAAGGATGTACGCATACTGAAGCACTTTTATGAGTTCAAATGAGCAGCTTTGGGAGGTAGCAAAAATAAATTATGCAAATATGTTGGCTAATATTCTGCCATTAATGCTTCGCATACAAACACATATACATAAGTATGCACACTTATATGCAGTTAATTCGATATACAAGTATACAAGCACGCAAAATTTAGCTAATGAAATGAAAATTGTATTTGTGTGTGTTGCATGCGTGGCGAAGAAGCTTATCAGCTATCGGCTGGAAAATGCTTTTCCGATCAACTGAAGATAAGCGCATGGATGGCAAGCCGTAAAGAGGAGGGTGAAATGCCACCTTTTATTTGAAGTCACATCATAAAATGTAATAAATTAAACATAGATACATACATACGTACGCATTCATAGCGGTGTTCGAAAATGTATGCGAAAATTTCGATTGCTGCGAAATAGTATGCATGAATCCTTATATGTATGTATATATTACGGAAAAATCTCAGAATTGAAAGAGAAGTAAAAAAAAAAAATCGTAAAAAAGTTCGCTTACCCCGCAGGGCATCAGTGAATGCGTAGCAAATTCGACAATAGGAGAGGAAATTTTTTGTGCACAAGAATTAATTTTTTATTCATGCATTAAATTGTTTTGACTACCAATGTAGCTTACATGCCACAAATGCGTACGCGGACAGTTATGAAGTGCTTCTATAGCCACCTGCTTTATACTTGCATATTCTAGCGGCGCTATGCGCCTGAAGATATGCATCTGTACAGGCGATTCACTGAAACATTGTCAAATGCTAAGGAGGGCGACAGGACTTTCTTTTTTCCTTTTTTTTTTTTGCTTTTAAGGAAGCACTCGCACCCACACCCGCGTCAGTGCAGCTTTAATCAAATTATGTAGCTTAAGCAAGCAAGGCAAGTGAAGGTACGTTTTTCAAGATTTGCCTTTAGCCTCGAGCTTTTCTCGTTGCCCGGCAGCAGCTGATTTGATTCTCAGCGTCTGTTATTGCTATCTCTTGCTACATTTATGTATTCAAATTCATGCATAGCTAGACGCAGTAAGCATAGTTGAAATGACGACATCAATATCCTGCAGCAGGATATCAAAAATAATTTGTTTGACAATAAAAGACGATAAACATTAAAATTATCATTGCTGTTATACAGCCTGTGGCTAAAATGGTACGTAAAGAAGGTAATGATAAAAAGTACATACTAAAGTGTGGGGGGGAATATTTAATGCTCATAGCCAGATAATTCTTTTGTCCATGCCAGCCAATCTAAGGTAGCACTATTTTTCGGTTGACGAAAAATCTCAAAAACAATCATATTATCTTCTTTGCTATTATTTTCTATTATACTGCTTAGCTATGCAAGTGGTTTACAAGCATAAGAATAAATAGCGTTTGTGACATGTCTTGTTTCATGTTTAACTCGCGCATTATACGGGGGAGAGTAATGATTTTGATACTAAAAATTTATTGATCTTGCTTCTGGACATAAATGCTGATGAGGCGCCAAACTCAATTGTAAATTTTGTCAAATCGTAGAAATTCATTTGCCTATGTGAAAGCCTCGGAGCAGCGGCTCAAATGCCGCTGGTGCAGCTTAATTTGAAGCATACCTCAAGGCGGTACTGCACTTCAATTTGTTTAATTAGAATTGTACCTTACACGATTTCAACAATTTATCAAAAATCACATACGAATTATGTAGTAATAAATTTATATTGTGGCCGTCGGCGTTGACGGTCCTAAGGAACGCTGACAAAACTTGTGTTGGTATCGATGGGATAGGTGGCTCGCATTGGTGATTATAACAGATGTCGGTGAATGCACTGGTGGATCGCCTGATAATTACTGGAAACAGCGAGGTTAATGGTGGTGACAGGTAAATGCACGGGTGGGTCAGTCGGCTGATGAACGCTGGTGGTTTTCCCGCAGCTTTCGGCAATGGTGGCTCGTCTACAAAGAGTGACCTACGAAGAGTAATCGTTCGTATGCACAACTAGTGGCCCTTAATTTACGCGCTATCAACGTGTGGACTGGAAGGGATGACGACCGACCTGTGACGGGTACAATCTTTTCGTCAAATGCATAATTTCTGCAAGAAGAGTGTGGCATCTGCAAAAGTGGTGAACACCCCTTAGATAGCCTTTAGTGCCGTCCAACAACTTTACGCAGCCTTGCTAGAAGCCAGCTTGCATTAAGCAGTGTTGACTGCTTGACTTACCTGAAAACAGTGAAGGCATTTGTGTGAACGTAAAATGTTTTAAGCGGCTGCTGCACACGCCGGTAGCGAAGTGCAGTCATTGAGCAGCTAGTGAACGAAATTTACATAACGGCTATTTGTGTGTTTGTGTGTTGTTTCATGTATTCAAACCACAACAAAATTAGCCAATCATGCTATTTATGCTATCTATGCACCACGCTAGACAGTATGCACCGGATCGTGAAATACCCCTTCTGCTTTTCGTTCGACTATTCTGTGCGCTGGGATAACAGATCTTAGAAGCTATCAACAATATTGCAGCGTAGCAGATACTGCCTTCCCGCACCTTAGGAAACGTGAACCACCTTTGAAGGAGATGCGGTAACATCTCGTGTGGAGCCTTGAGTCACGCAGGAAGAGGCAAACGAGATCTGTTCACGTTTTCCTGATTTTTAGGAGTCGATTCGTAAATGATAATTCAAAGCATGAAACCGAACCGAACATGAAACAAATCATGCTAAAATTGTGGATGCAACATTTTTCGACCCTGTTTAGAGTAATATAAATTGATATTGTTTAAGGTATGCACTGCGACCAGGAGACCTGTTCTGCCCTCTTTCTCCTTAAAACACCTCGCTTCTAACCACCGGAGAAAGTTCAAAACGTTGTTTGGTGACATCGAGTGTATGTGACTCAACTTACAACGGCGTTGTATAAGAGAAGTATGTGCTCAGAAGTCTCAGCTAAGTTGTCACAGAACCGGCTCACTTTGTTGGACCAGATGCCGAGTTTATGTTTGTGGCTTCTTAATATGCAATGACCTGTTAATATCATACATCATTTCAGATGTTGTATTGTTGTTATTGTTGTTTTTATTTGTTGTTTATGAGTTTAACTATTCTTTGGACGGAGGTAAACGAAGTGGTTTAAATTTCTTGCGGGGGAACTCAATTGTCGACAGCGTTAGAGCCCTGTGTCGCGACAAGGCCACAGTTACTCCCCAAGGCGGCCCGATGTTGAGAAGACGCGGTTCAAATTCAGCCGATTGTCGTCCTGGCTGCAAACCGTCGTCTGGATTAGAAGGTTGCAGTTCTTGGTCGCTATTCGCCATCAGCCCTAATCTGCAAAGAGGGTATCACATCAGTTCCTTAGCTGACGTTCAGCGGAGGTGTTTAGAGGTAACAGCGACCCACATGCCGATATACGAATTGCAATTACGATCCTGAAAACCAAAAAAGCTGATCGAAAAAACGGCCTGCTGTTGTAGCTAGTCTATTTTGGTGGCGAGGAGGTGATAAGGTACTTGCTATAGTTGGAAGAACAAACACCTGCCGACTGGAAGCTAAGTATGCTGTCGTAATAGAGCAGGTGAGATCCTGAATAGTTTGATAGCGAACTTTTAGGCACGCTTACTTTTTATCGTTCGTTATTTATCGGTGAAATACCACGAATGTTATTCGCTGCAACAACTCAGTGACCAAAATACTTAAATTTTTAAACTTAATAATATTCTTTAACTTTTTTATTGCTGCGAGTTCCTTTTTCTACTTACAATTCTCAAGTGGAACATGTAAATTGCTTGTTCGTGACTTTATTCGAATACTTTACTACAGGATATTGGATAGGGGAATAATGACTTGAGTTACTTTAAGATAGTCAATGATGGTTTACGCTCCTATGTTTACATGCACGTCATCTATGAAGTATTTATGACTCTCCAAGCCCACTTCACCTTGACCCAATTAATTATTGGAAGCGATTTGCTGCCTTAAGTGTTCAAACCCAGGTAAGGTAATAGAACAAGTGATTTAGGGCGAAAATGAGAACATAGAAGTGGTTCTCTCTAATTTGAACAACAAAAGAGCTCAGGATATTTTCCTGCGTGACCTTGAAGTATGAATGCGAAAATAATAAAACTCGCATGCTTTTGAAGCGAGGTAAAGTAAGAGAACATAGCTGGCGTGAATTTTGCACATGAAAGCAATGAGAAAAATACCAAAAGGAATGAATGCCAGTACTATATTGTCTTCGCCAAATTGTGATTGTGGGCTTGAGGGGACGATAGGTTAAAGAATATTTCAATTATCTCTAAAGGCTTACTAAAGTAATTTCCAGAAACTTCTAAGCGAAATAATGAACTTTTAGACGATTGTTCTTAAGCATCATAGCCAAAGTCGAAATTCTTAGCCTTGTCAGTTGACAAAGCGCATGAACGAAAGCACCGAAGTATTTATTGTGTGTTACTATGACAAACCCTCCAAAGCATAATTTCCAGCACTTTTTCTCATATCACATTACCACATAAAATTCTCAACATCATTATTTGCAATATTTATTTTATCTTGCCATATTTGCTTTTGATTAATCCAATAAATCACAAAAAAAAAAATACGAATTTTCCAACATTAACTTGAACTCACGTCGATGACCATTAGCGGCGTACACTCAAAAGCAATGCAAACTAAAGAAACCTGTCCAAAATAAACACACAACACAACGAACCGAAAGGGAATGGGAAACAAATAAGCGCACAAAAGGACATTTGTACTTGGCAGAATTACAACGTAGCGGCCACAAATTGCGTCACTTAAGCACGTACACATGCAATGTAAAACCACTTGAAAGTAGAAATGTTAAGTAAATAAAAACATACGGGAATTTAAAAATGTCGAAAAAATAAGTTTATTGCAAGCGAAAAAAGTTGAGTGAGTAAAAAATGTTGCCGCGGGATATGCTGAAAAAAATCCGCTTTGCTCAAACAGGACGGGATGTAGGGTAAACATCTAGCTACATATGTACTACCAGTGTAACTGTTGCCTCTAATTTATATTTAATAATGTCGAAGAGTGGCAGGCAGGCAAACAGTGGTTCTGGTTTTATCGTTTACCGTCGTGCATGAAATAAAAGTTGCTGATGGCTTTGATATTCATCATATTTATAATGATCACTAGGAAGCCAAATTTGGAGTGTCTAAAATTTTCCATGACACTTTTTAAATGCAGGGGTTCAAAGCCAACCTTCTACTAAACAGTTTGTAAATTTTGAATTTAAAGAACCATTACTAGTTTCAAACTTTTCCTATAAGGGCAGATCCTGCAGATAAAAAAAAAATACTAAACCAACTACCACAGCGCTCCCCGGTAAAATACTTTAGGTCATCTCAAATTAACCCAATTAAGGTTTTATCAGAGTGGCTTCAGTCCTGGAAAATATTTTCACGTGCGTCATATCCTGTAAAATACCCTAAATACGCAAATCAGCACATGCCACCCCTCCGTCGATTTAAAAGCCACTCCTGAAATAAAAATTCAGCAGGAATATAAAGTCAATCACTACTGGCAACGGAGACACCGCGATATTCCCGAAAAGGAGAAAACAGACAAGTTTGCGAGGTAGGATTAGAGGAAGGGTCCCGAAGCATACAGCCTTACTAGCCACTCCTGTTTTCACCAGTTGACAAGATGGCTTGAGCAGCATTCAACAGCAAGTGGACTAATCAGCATAATTTTGGCCGCTTCTCGATGAACGAAGAGCAACGAGCTTGCTAAGGCCTTCAAAACTGAGCATTCGGCTGCAAACCAGAATACTGAGGGCACTCTGGACCATTGGCCACATGGCTGCTAGGTTCGGAGCCAGCATGACTATTTCCGAAAGAGCTGAAAATATTTATAAGGAAGAGTTGAAATGCATCTAGGACTTCCTATGCGAGTGTGCCACTTACCGAAGAAAGAACCTTAACTTCTAACCATTTCTTTGATGGTTTAAACAGTCAAGAGAAAATCTTTATTGGAAGGTCGACCGGGATTCGCCAAGATGGTTTATAGACATGCAGAAATATTATCCTGGGCATCACAATGGGCATATGCGGCTTTCGAGTGAAATCTTAAGCTACAGCTGCCCGTTTAACCTTAACAATTTAGGGAACTCCAGCTTCGTTCGTATGGCCTTCCTTTTATATTGCGCAGAAACGCGAATTATCACTAACGAAGAGGGAAATATTGTGCAACCAAGTTATCCCTGTTTCGGCACCATGCAACGAGCGCATATAAGGAAGGGAACTGCTAGGCCAAATCTAAAAATATGTAATTTAAATATTTACTCGCTATAATTTTTTTTCTTAATTATCCAACCCCTTTTTTTATTCAGATACCCCCAGTGAGAGTTTTCTGCTTTTTGATTTTTTGTGGCTTCCGTTGGAAGCAGGAAATCATTGGAATGCCACTAAAAACGCCATTTATCTTTACATCAATCAATCAATCAATCAAATTGATTATCAGACTCACGCAAAATCACTCACAACTACATAACCCGTCAGCGGTTAAAGCAAATACCATTTAGTGAATTCTAAAATGCAATGATTTGAAATGCCAAAAAAACTAGAAAAAAATATCTAGCTATGCAATGCTCAAAGGGGTTTTGCGAATGGGTTGTTGTGAAAAGCGGATTACAGCAAACCAAATAGGCACACAAAGCAAGTCGAAATATTTTGAAAATCAAAAATCTGCAAAACTACAAACAACACCAAGCAATGACTGCAGCCCTTCAGAAAAAAATATTGAACAAAAAAAAAAAAACAAAATGCGCATTAAAAAATGCAAAGTGAAGAAGGAAAAATCCAATCACAAATCGTCCCTCAGGAATTAAGATTTTTTATTTTTTTAATATTTTTGCGAAAGGAATAAATAAACACGAGGCACGTTTAGGTAAACACACATGAAAAAGGATACGTGTACGATATGTGGTTATGGGATATTTGCGAAACGCGAAACCCTTTATGGGGCAAACATAATATACGCTAAGTAAATATGAGTGCCGTATTGCTTGTTTAACGAAGTCAAAGTGTACGGTTTATGGTAAGTGACCCAAAAGCAAATGAAGACGAGCAATGATAGTAGTCTACGCCTCAAGTGCTTTGGCGAAAATATTCAATAAATAAACACAAGTGCAATCAAGTGTGCTTTGATAATTGAAAGTGAAAAATATAAAGAAAAACGACAATCAGTGCAAAAATTGGTAAAATCAAAAGCAAACATTACATGCATCAATTGTTTGAATGTTTAAATAAATGCAGGAAAGAATTTTTCAAAGCTAAATGTAAAAATAAAATAAAATGTAAACAACAGTTGCCATAGATGCGCAAAACAGCTTGTCTAAACAAATATATGTACTTAAAGCATTTTTAGTGGCTAAATTAAAATTTCGAGGCTGTGCAAGCTTCAAAGAAAATAATCGTACCCTAGTATTTATGAGTCTCTTGCCGGGCGAATGGCAAATGGAAGGGTACTTTTTCGCAGAATCATTTCCAATACTAATGGCAAAGTGGTCGTTGAAATATTTTGTTTTTTTTTCGCGTATTCGAGCCCAATAAGTTTACCATTCGATCTTTTTTGGAAACCATTGCCGACACAGAAAAGGTCATAGATCCTCAGACGAAAAAGACTTCCTCAAAAAGTCTTGCAGACATTACGCAAGATTTTTTTTTATACACCACCTCAGAGGGTTGTTGGGAATGCTAGTTGCTTCTTTGCACTCTAGTCATGTCCTCTCTTAATATTATGGATCATTGTTTCCCTAATTTACTCCATCCATCGCTTTTATCATTTCATCCAATCTAATAGGAATTAGTGCTTTTGGACAAATTTACTACACACGCCTGTATGTCTGTACAAAGGAGACTCTCTTGTCCACAGATAAGATATTTTTTTTTTTAGGACAGAAGTTGACGCAGCTAAGTATGTGCGTACAATCGCCGTCCATGTTCTGACTGGAGAATAAAAAGCACTGAAACTGGCGATTAACATCATTCCAGCGCTGTGGAACCCTGGACTGCCTTCGACGGAGCCGTCCAGCTATAGACCCATATAGACCATAGATTGAGTGGATAAATATCTAGAGCATGTATGATGCCACCGCCTTGAAAATTAAACGAAAATTTCATGAGTCATGTAACTGCATATGGGCGATTCCAGCGAAAATTCTTAAGCGTAAAAAAATTAAAAGTCCTATATTTAACGTATTTATAGGTTTATTTGGCTACTATTTATAATACAAACAAATTTATTCGGTAAAAAAATGTACACAAAAAAACAAAAAAAAATACTCCGATGAATTGATCAGCTTTATCCCCTTTTGAAAAAATTGTATTTATTGAAATCAAATCTATTTCACCTTATTATAACACTAGTTCTGGATAAATTTTCAAAAAGTATTTATCAATATAAAAAACTCTTCTTTAGTTATCTATATTTGTTTAAATTCTGTAATTCGTACAATAAAACTTCCTTTAAAAGCCTTTGATCTATTGTACCTACTCAACAAAATTATGAACATTTCCACTCCTCTTCTCTCATCCGATGAACTCATTTGCCTACAAAAGTATTCAATATTCATAGCACATTGTTATCATAGCCGGATTATTAACCGCGAAAATCAAATAAGCCGCCTTCAATCACTCAACAACTGTGGTGGCATTATTAAAAGCGTTATTTCAGCCTTTGCTGTCATGCAGAAATATGTGCATTTGCACTGAAACATACAAAAGCACAAAACATTTTCAATAGGTGTAGACACTCGTATACATACTGAAATCCATAAGCCCGTACATACGTTGTATATTTATTGATTTGTTAGTTTATGAGATATGAATGACAGTTCATTACTACTTTCCCCGACTTTAAATGGTTTTCTTTGGTTCAGTGAGAGTCTATCCGAATTTCTTTATGGCACCGTCACTGATAATAGTCCTGAGAGCGCCTATATTTGAACTACAGAGTAGTTGCTGCCGCGTCTATCATAGCCAAGCGGTTAGAGATGCGTACGGGCAGTTTTTTTATCCCTGATCAGGGAAACATTAACCAGTGGTGGTTTAATACTTTTGCTTAAAACTTAAGAAGAGTCAGAAATACACATATACTTTATGTAACTTGCAGGCAAACTCAGATTCCCAAGGATCGTACAAGAGGAATTGCTGTATGAGTATCATTTAAATCACTTAAAAACCTTAAAAGCCATCGAAACAATTATTGTACATACATACATACATAAATATGTATAAACAGGATAAATACTCTACCCCAGCCTGACTACATTAAAGCTAAACGATGCTGACTAAAGGCTAAATAAATAGCAGCGTATTGAAATCATAGCGAAAACGGGGATTTTAAAACGAAGGGATGAGGCGGGAAAAACGCGAATCAAACAGCGTAGAAAATGTGTTAAAAGCGTGCGACATTGCGACACGGCGACCGGGCATCATTAGTATTAATAATAATGGAAGATCAAAGTGAAAAAGTAAATTCAAAAACCAAACAGAAATTGCAGCAATAACAACAACATAAAGTACCTACAATTGGAACAACAGTAGCGGCAACAAATCAACCAACAAACACGCAGCAAATAAATGTACATACATATGTAAGTATGTATGTTTGTATACACAAAAGGCAAAAGAACGACAAAAGCGGCTACGTACTGTGGTAGTGATCACAAAAGGACAAATGAAACTCAATGGAAGTGAAGGTGGAGCTGAGTTAGGTGTGGGTTTGAGTTGGAGGATGCGCAGTTTAAGTTGTAGAATGAGCTGAAAAAGGCAATTTGGTTTGAGGAAAATACAATGAGCATGAGGTGGTCGTGTAATGTAAGATCTCGTCGTTTTTAGTTGTGCTTCTGTGTTGTATTAGTGCTTCTTTTATAGTAGCCCCTACGCTGGAGGCGACCGCAAACTACCCACTACTATAATACTGAAGAACTTGGGGTTAGCAAAAGAGTCGAGGTAGACAGGTGGGTTAATATATACGTGGGTAATAGCACTCCTCGAGCCACCCTCCTGCTCGTAGAGAATACTTAACGCTGTATTCTTACTTCTTTGAGTGCTTTCCAAGGATCTTGCTACTGCCATAGTCCAAATGTCAACGGTAGACGAAATTAGTCGTAATTGCATAAGCTTACTTTACTGGTGAATTGAGTTTGGATTGGTAGGCTTCGAAAGAAGAAGCTATCTTGGATCACCGGCATATAAGATTCGAGATATCACGGCTACCAGAGCTCCGTAAACTGAGCTTGCGGGCCAGAAGCACAAGCTGAGACCTTTTCAAAACTCTGGTGAATGCGACCAGACTTCGATAACTTAATCGACGTAGGAAAGATGCAAATCTACTCTATGGGGTTCTGGAATTCTTTTTCGACATCATAGTTGCCGTTTCCTCTTTTATGAGACGTAAGGTTCCCGGGTGGAACACGAAAGTAGATGCAAAAGCCCAAACTTGTTAGAAATCTTGTCAACAGGCAAAAAGACTACATCAGTGGGGCGAGTGGACAACAAAGTTTCCCCTTTCTTCTTCTGTGAAATATAAGATTCCCTTGTGGAACAACAAACAAGCTGAAAAGTACGAACTTAATAGAGGAAGGAATAATTAGTCAGTAGAGACGCTTAAGAAAAACTTCGGCCCAGAAAGACGCGTAACCTAGTTAACGCGAAGGACGCGTAAATATAGATTTATACCTGTCCAAGGCCTGTCACTTCATTATCATTGCGCAAAAACTCTTTGAGGAATTTACATACTGTTACATCCGCGGACATAGTTGACCGCGAAAATAAGTTTACGCCAATGAAGCTTATGTGTTTGGAGGAGTGAATATCCTTGGCTTAAACTAGAAATTTAATGCCTTGAAATAATACACAAGCTGACTATCCTGTAGGCAAAATAAAGAGATTTTTTCGGACTAAACAATAGCAACTATTTCAATGTGGAAATTTTTTTTAATGAGGAGAAAGTATCGAGTATCCAACTCCAACATCCTACCCAGTCAGTGTGAGACTTTAAGCACTAAACCTGCTACTCTCATGTAGCGTTCACCTCCCTATACTACCGCCAAGTATTTTATCGTACGAAGCTCAACTTTCGTTATAGTCCAGATTTAGTGCGGAAATTTGCTTCATTGTTTTCTGGTCCTTTCGCTCCAGCTCCCATAGTCATGTCCACCTGTTTTGTAACGCAACCTTCTGTCCTCCAATTTTTATTTGTATGGCTACTTCTACAGTAACTCGCCGTCAGTGGGTGTGCCATCAGAAAGCGATGCTGTTTCTAGCGGTGCTAAAGGCCTAGATCACTTGACCTTATATATATCTGAGCGATCTAGTTGGCGACCATACACGAACTTTTCGCAGAAAGAAGAATTATCTCGATCATATTTCCGGATTTAAATTGTGATCTGCATGACCATCAAGTTCCATTATTATGCTACCCTAACGCGGTTCAGTTAAAACTACGCTAGGCCTCGTAGCCCCATCAGAAACTGCATCAAATGGAAGTTCAATTTACCATGCCTACGATTAACCCATTTTTCTCCATTGGAGATTTGGGTATGCTCATTTTTCTTGAGCGCTTACCATCCTACCTTAACTGTCATCGCAAAAGGGATGTGTATGTAGGAATGTACATATAAATTTATGTATATATTTATACATTCTCTAATTCCTTTACATATGTACATATTAGAATATTACAGTCTATGCAGCGTTGTTGTGTAGGCACTCACATAGCGAAATTAATTAATTTTCGCGCTTATACGCTGACGTCGCCGCTCATCGGCCATAGTGCAGGAATTAAGCTGCATTGCATATCATTTCCATTTCATCAAATTTACACTGCCTAAATTGCATACAACAACAATAATCATAATAGATATCTTGAAACTTAGACATGCTTGGGCTGGGGCTCACCTACACTTTGATGGCTAGTGTTGCACTTAACACACAATTAAATGCAAATAATTGCTTACCAGTGCATATAAGCGATTTATTTATACGTAGCACTAACAACAACCACAACAACAGCACCAAGAATCGTATATTCGCTAAATAAATACAGCGTTTATGTGCTATGCAACACTCATCATTTTGATAGTGGCATGCTGCGACATCATTTAACGCGGCACACATAAATCAAATCGCTAGCGATTGTGTGAAATCGCGTCTTCGCGACAAATGTCTTCATCCTCCATATGTAAGTGCATAACTGTGCATTTCCGCATATTATACGTTTATATGCATACGTAAATTGATTCACGTCCGTAAATAGCATGCCGCAATGCATAGTTATAGGCGCTTAACGCTGATAAGCGTGTAATGGAGTAGCAGATTATGGACAAATGCAATATTCGTGTGTACATGTGAGTATGCAGACATCTACATACATTAGGGTTTGTAAATTTATAGGAGGGAGAAGTTAGGTTTGCAAATTGGTGACCATAATTAAGTAGGTGTATATAGTTTAACAAATATAATCTTCGAAACCAAGTTTTACTAATTAAAATATTAAGTTTTTAGGGGAAAATTATCTAACTGCATATAGTTAGGATAATGATATTGGCTGCGGTAATAGTAATAGTAATTATAATGATAATGATAATTATAATGGTTGTGGTGTTAGTAATTGTAATGGCAAAGGTAATGGTAATGGTAATAGTAATGATAATACAGATTATAATTGTAATGGTAAAGATAATGTTTATGGTAATGGCAATGCATATTATAAAGGTAATGAAAATAGTAATGATAATGGTAATGGTAATGGTAATGATTATGATAATGATAATGGTGATGGTAATGAAAATGGTAATGGTCATGATAATGGTAATGGTCATGATAATGGTAATGGTCATTATAATGGTAATGGTAATAATAATGGTAATGGCAATGATAATGGCAATGGTAATGATAATGATAATGGTAATCGTAATGATAATGGCAATGGAAATGATAATGGTTATATTAATGGTAATAATAAAGGAGAAGCTCGGCCAAGCACTAGCAAATATGCAAACGCCAGACATTTTTCTAAACTCAATGTTAATTTGAATGCTAATTGCAATGCTGATGCTAGTGGTACTGGTTATGGTAATGGTAATGTCAGCTCGAACACATAGTCCTTTTTAAGTGATAATATGCGTTTCCATCATTTTTATGTCAATCAAGCTCTTCTGCGATTCTGCTTATTTCAGCAATACTTTCCTGGAATAAGCGGTAAGTAGGTAGGTAACTACTTAAGTATTTTAAAAATCCTTTAAAATACCAGATTTAAAACTTTTTCACAAATCATGTCTTTCTTTCAAGTATCAGCTTCAAAAAATATACAGCGGCTTTAACTGACCAACCTTAACCTTCCGGAACCTTCCATGGTAGTTGTTCAATAAAAGCTCTTTGGTTGCTTTTCATTCATTACCATTTGCCACATCTGAAGCTGAGTCTGAGTCAGAATTTAAATATCATGGCGCCTTCGCAGCATCGTCCATCGTCGCCCATTTGACACTACAGGAAACAATAATGGACTTTTCATTCAAATTATGTTGCAACGCACACAATTGATGTTGACCAAAGGACCTGCTGGCTTGGCGTGCCTTTGCGCCACACGAAGGCCCTGATGTGGCAGCGAAAAGTTTCGCACTCGTAAATTGTATTTGTTTGGTTGTGGTTGGTGAGAAAATATGCAAAGTGCAATGAGCACTAGTGTAATATATTTCTTTAGCTGTTGTTGTTGCTGTTGCTACTGGCGGCGAGAATGTTGGCTGCAACAACTATGATTTTGGTAGTGTTGATTTTCGTGGGTACACTGTTCAAATTTATAAATTTTTCAAGCTTATGTGTTTCTTTCCACCAAAAAAAAAACATTCATTTACACTTATTATTGTTGGCAGTTAACTTGTTGAAGTGTCGAATAGGCGTGGCATTTACATGGGAGCGCGTGAGTTACTTGTGTGTGCATATGCACTTGTGTATTGAATTGTTTTGGGCGAAACTCTGTGAGCATTCAATTTTGCAAAGTGATAAATCACTGTGCCGAGTTGCCACAGAGCTGAAGTGGTGGCAAAAATATTGGAAACATTTTTAGTGACAAGCTGAGATAAGCTGTTTTGATTAAATGGATTGGAAGAAATAACAAAAATAAAATAAAATATTTTCAAAATTTTTTAAATGTAGTTCGTAGTGCCGAAATTTTTAGAATTTGAAAGGAACATAGAGAGAGATTTAGTGGCGTTGGTTTGGTTTTCTCATGAACTTGGCTGCTAAGATAACCGGCAAAAATATTTGCTAAATTTTATTAAAAACATTGGTTGTAGAATTCGTTTGTGTTTGAATATTTTGCTATTTTGTTTGCAGCAGCGTAATGCACCTGAAAAATTAAATAGAAAATTCAAAATTAAAAACTGCTTTGTTTTAAGCTCCAAAACGCTTATGAAAGAGCTTGCTGTAAGAACACTTTCATATTGCTACAGCAATTTGAAAGCTTCACTTCGCTCGGAACGTCTTCGCTTGGCTCCGCTCGTACCCTAAGTCGTCTAGCAAGAGCTAGAAAAGCTCTACGGGTTGGTGTGGACCAACTTCGAGACGACCGGTTCGGTTAACAATCAGCCAACACCCGTACTTAAAATCAGATCGGCCATAACGCCAGATCGACTGAGAACATCGCCTTGGTCCGCGTGAAAGTGTGCAGCAGAGCCCAAGGCAGTGCATTCCTCACTGCGCACAAGAACTCGGCCTTTCAAAGTATTCAACTTGGCCCAAATTAAACAATATGCACGTAGACGAGAATGTAGATTCAGCAGGTTGGCGCTACGTGCCACACAGCGGACGTTCTGAGCACATTCTGTATGAACGATTTGAGGGTAAGGTTATCTCTCGCAGAAGTTATGTGATTTCACTCCGCGCTCAAATTCAGCCGTATCAATGCGGAAAAACTATTGAGCATTGAACCACTCAGATCTGTGCCAACTTGCAAAGCCGCGGTGGAACGATATTATATTTTCCATGCATAATGGCATACGTGGGCTTTTCAAATAAAAATAACTTCGCTAATACCTCATAAACAGCTAATTTTATTTCATTTCAACATGCACCACTTTTTTTGAAAAACCCTTTATTTAGCAATCGGGGTGTTTCGAGGTTGTTCCAATGACCACTTATTTTCAAAACCCTTTGAATGATATTAGATATTCAGTTGATTCTTTCGGAGTTGTGTATCCACAAATATTGTCCAAGCTAATTTTTGTGGAGGTACTTTGATATTTTTCGCATTCCCACAAATCAACATCACTTAAATGAAACTTGATCAACTTAACTTAATCAATATCAATAGTCTCAATAGTGCCACATTGATGGTGACAAAATAATATTTTTTCGGAGTTTAAGCTTACTTAGTAGTATTTAGCAATTTGGGAAGTAGATTATCTGCCCTTGTCGGGCATCCGAGGAGCGAAAAAGTTATTTTTTTTTTAGATTTTTCTTTGAATTTCAATGCATTTCATGGTGGTGCGAAAAACTCTACTTTTTCGAATTTGTAACTGTCAGTTGACTTTTGAATCTGTTGTTTGCTTGATGATAGGAGATACTTTGTCTTGCTCTTATTTACACCAGAAATATTCACTCTGTTCATCGAAAAGGGCAGATAAATCGGTGCGGTAGTTGGCGCATATGGGAGGCCACTTATCTTGTGAATTAATAAGATGGCATTTACATTACAGCCGGCAGGCATGCTTCTGTCCGTCAATATTCTGCTAATGTTCTGATAAAAATTTTCGGGAACTTTTCCCCACGGCCTGTATTTCACGTATTTTGCACTGCCGCATTTCGGCCTCTAATTTTTATTTACGGAAAATACATCCTACTGCACATGGCACCGAGTTGTGCCCGATCGTAGCGTGACCCTGTAGGTGGCGGCTTTTTTCTCTTCAAATTACCGAAATCCAACTACATACTTCTTCGTCGGCGATGTATAATGAGCAAAAAAAATACCAGCTTCCGTATGAGGGTCATGTGGGGAATATGAATTTTGTCTGGTGTACTTGCAGTTCTTCGAAATTGGGCGTTTATACCGCCTCGGTTTTCTCGGAGCATGTATGCGGTTGCTAGCTCGCTATTTCATATCAGCCGAATAGTAGTTATCGGATAGTCGGAATACCAGCCGAGGACGAGAAAATTTCCGAGCACATCTTTGTGGCTGTCCGGCCTTGGCGAATTGTCCAACCCTTAGTAATAAGGAAGGCCCTTTAAGCATTCATTACAGAAGCCGAGGGTGTATTGGAAATACTTGGTTGGGGACTCTTTTCAGTGGTACAAAGACTTTTAAGTTCGCAGTGTCACTTGTTTTGACATACCCATGCTTTTATCTATATATCTATCTACATATCTAGCTCCGCGGGATCAACGTCATTTCATTCCATTTCCATATATATGGCGAAGACTGCAACAAGGAGGAAAAAGGGAGAAGAGGATATTTAGTTGAAAGCTCTCGTGTGATGCACGGAATTTGTGTGCTGCATATTTGGCGTGCCAAAAAGCGTGAGATTTACATGCAGCGCATTTAAATGAAGATGCAGGCAAATCCAGTCAGAGTTATTTCACACACGTTTTATACACAAATGAGCAGTAAGTTAATGGCACTCATATACATGCATATTTACATACATACATAACAAAATAGTTGATTTTTCGAGGAATCAACATGGAAAATAGCGGTATAATCTCGCCCAAGCTTAGATATATTTCGTAATTTTTGCATATCAAGTACACATTTGTCTTTTCTATGTATTTGCATTTAAACGTTGCTGATCATGTTCTGCATTGCACACATTTTTGGCGCATTTTTCTCGCACTTTTTGCACCATTAAGTGTGAAATTTATGAGCATGTGTCAGAGGAAAAGTGTCATACCGACGCGAGAGCAAACAGGCAACGGACAAAGGATATGTACGCGTACACAGTTGAACTTATCTACCATTAAAGGCATATGTGTATTTGTGTGAAAATGAAAAAAATATGCGTTCGCTGTAGCTGAACAAGTAAATTTAAATTTTATTGAGTTGTTTGTGCGACAGCAGGGCGTACCGAGGTGCCAACAAGATAGAAGGATATGAGAAAAAAAAAATAAAATAAAAAATTCAAATAAAAATAGTAATTGAAAATAGAATTGGAGCGGCAAGTAATTGAAATCAGCGCATTACCTACTAAACAATTCGATACTGTCTCAATAAAAATGTGCATGCTTTTAGGCGTTGAGGGTTGCTATCTGTTTTCTCTCTGCCCTTTTTGCTACGCATGTATTCCCTTGCATTGTTTTTTTTTTTTTTTGCCAATTTGCCATATGCAAAGTATGCCTGGCCTCCGGCTGCCTGCTTGCGTATTTTCCACTCGATTGCGTAAAGCGTGTGTCGATACTCAAAATTATTTGACAGCTAACGATGGCAACAACAAGAGGCGATATAAATACTGCAATGCTTATAATTTGGGCAAAGCAACAAAGGCAAAAAAAAAAAGAAGTGAATAAAAATAATTCTCGCTCGTGGCTGTATTCATTTCAATTTGCAATAACTTGTCAATTGGCGAATTAATAAACTGGAAACATGTTTTTCTCCGTACCTAGTGCACTTTATTGTGCGTGTGTGTAGGTATGTTTTTTTTTCATTTGCGTGTCAGGAAAAATAATAATTTGACATCGATATGCAAACGACTTTTGAAGGAAGTATCAAAAGTGAAATGGTATAGGCAGCTTCCGAAGGAAATATATGCACTCTATACACATACTTGCATACCTATTTAAATACATGTACACAGGCGTATATACGTATGTAAATCTTGTTCCAGCAAATCACCCACTTTCAGTTCAGCTTCATCAACTTTTTGCTCATCAAAATGAGCTTTTCAATAGTCTCATCATCATTTGGTATTGTCAAATATTTCAAATACCATCGACCAGTCAGCAATTTGGCGCTTTATGAGCAATTTTAAGAATAAGCATTTCGTAACATAACATTTATTCAATTTCACTGACTTTTTAATCAGTTCCGCGCGTAAATAAGAAATTCGTTACACCCACCCAACAAACTGTAAGTGCTTTCCAGTTTTGAATTTCTACGAAAATTTCTCGGCATTTAAAAGAGAGGTATTCGAAATACTGGGCCTCATGCATAAAAAGTGAGCTTAAGCTCCGACTCGATTTTCAGTACCAATTCTTGAGCTTGAGCTCACCCCTTCAGTGCAAAAATTGAGTCTGAGCTTAAGCTCACTTTTTATGCATAAGGCCCACTGTTCAACACCGAATTGCCGATTCGCTGAGTGACAAAAAATTTACATTACATAACAAAAAATATATAAAATGAAAAGCTTCTCCTAGGATCTAACCATTCTAGATAAAATTTATTTGAAATCGATAATAGAGAAAATAATTTGATTTAATTCGATGTCTGTTGATTTAATATTGTATGATAGGATATGATATCACATAATATGGTATATGATTTGATATCATATGATAGGATATGATATGATATAATGTGGTGTGATATCGTATGAAATAATATCATATGATATGATGTCGATTTGATATGATGTGACATGATATGATATGATATATGATATGATATGATATGATATTTAATTTAATTTGATTGATTTGTGGTTTTGATGTGATTTGATGTTATTGGTTATGATATCATACGATATGACTTCATTTGATTTGTTTTGATTTTATTTGATATGATGTGATTTTATATGAATTGATTTACTAGCTATTTTCTTTCCTTTTTGGCCTGCTTCTGTCAAAAGTATTATTCAATCTAAAATAAAAAAAAAACAAAGAATCTAGCGTACCAATTAGAATTTGGAGCGCCTACCTTAAATAATACTCCCTTTTTAACACCACCTACTTTTCAACTGTAATTTTCCTTAACACTACATTTTGCAATCATCCCATCAGCATATAAAATTTACTGCATTTTTATGTTTGCTAAAATTTTCATCGAAGCATAACTAATTAAACTGTTGTTGCAAAATGGGCAACGTAGTCAGATGCGCGTCACTCAACCAACCCGTCACTCAATACTTCGTGCACTGCTACTCATAGGCTTGTCAGCTTTGACATTTTAGCGGCTTCCACCACCACCCCTTTCCACATTTTTCTTCTACATATTTATCAGTTTATTCGCTTGGCCTGTTTTACAACTTTTGCAAAATTTTAAATTTATTGCACTTTCACTGCTGACATTTACGAGCCGTTTTCCATTTGATTTTATAGTGCAAATTTTAATTTTATTGTGCAAATTTTTCAAAGGTTCGGACAAAATGTAAATATTCACTTTTTAAAGCAGCTGTTTTTTTACACAAGCCTTGCATTATTTTTCCGCTTGTCTTACGATTTATTGTAATTATGCAAAAATTTTCGCATTTTATTGGAAAGTCGTAAAAAATACTTTTAGCTAGGCTGATAGTTACTCATGTCATTTCCATTTTGGGCCAACTGTTTGGTATTCTAAGGTCGTAAAATCGGTAATGAAAACTTTCGCACAAATTAACATAATTTCTTACTGAAGTAAAAAAGGACTTGGACATTTTTATTAGGTAATCAAATAAATATAAGGATGTGCATATTTTTGCAATAATTTATAAGTGAAAGCTTAGTTTTTATATTAACTTTATATTTTTATAACTGTGGTACATAGAGGAAGTATACAAATTTTATGAATAAACTTTAAGTGAGTTGAAGCTTATAAAGAATTAACTTAATCAACGAAGTTCTGGTGCGATTCTCATCCAGAAAGATGCCAACGAGGAAAGCTCTCCATCCGAATTTTTTTATATGAACATTAAATGTAAAGGGCCAGTTAGCGATAGAGCTTTATGTGAGCCGCTGGCAATGGAAAAAAAAAAAATTTTAGCCATTAGTTTTCAGTTAACTTAGAGGGTTGCAAGTCCAGCGGATAAACCAGGTTTTGCTAGGTGGCTCTACTGCGGAGGCTTACTTAAGCATTTCTTGTGTTATCCACTACCTTACACATTAAAATATTTTTTCTAGAACGGTAGGAGCAGGTAGTATTTCATGCAAAGTTTTTGGGAAAAGGCTTGTTGGTCAATAAAAAATTCCGCATGAAGCAGATGCCAACACCAGAGAATTTCTCGAGAGTTCTTATAAAATACGAGTAAAGATGTGTCAGCTTTAGTTTTGCAAAAGCTAAGCATCTGGGGAGAAAATACTTAGACGTTGCCATCTGGTCATCCCCCAAACAACTGCTGGAATAAGGGCTGGAAAAAATGTTAAGGTTTACCACAGGAAAGTGCCCTGTCAGAACCGTTAGTACGCACTTATCCAGCCGCAGGAGCTTATTTCATTTTGACCAGTTTTGACTATTTTTCTTTTATTTATTTAATGTTTATATATTTTTTACAAAAGTCTAGCACATTACATAACCGGCTTAAATCCACATTTAAAACTTTTTACAAAAATTCTACAAACTTTAAAAATTACACCCCAAAAATGTTTAAATTTTTAGAAAAATTTTAGGTATGCAGTGCAAATTTTAAAATTTAATTAAATAAATTTTAATTATTTTTGCTGACTGTGCAAGGCATTATGCTCCTTATAAAAGTAATTGTCGAGCATACTTTACATGTATGGGAGAAAATGCTCAACACCGGCAGCCAAAAAAATTATTAAAAACCAACGCGATTTTCTAGCGTTTTAAAATTTGCACTTTAACCAACTATATGAATAAAATTGCGTACATGAAATTTTTCTAAAAACTTGTAATACGTATAATAAAATTTTTAAATTTTTTGATGTACTTGTTAAAGTTTCTTGAATTTTCATAATTTTTGTAAGAAGTTTGAAATGTGGATTTATATGGTGCTGGTTATACAAAAATTATAAACATTAAATAAACAAAAGAAAAATAGCCAAAACTGGTCAAAGTGTCCCTTAACTTAATCAGCTGACCACAAGTGTATTTTTTTAATTTCATTTAATTTTTATGATATTAATTACGTAGGTGTATTTCCAAATTAAATTAAGTTCACATATTTGTGATTTTATTTAAACTGAAATAATTCACATTAACCTACACTGATTTAATTTGAAAAATCTGAACTACCTGCAAACGGATTGGAACCTGCTATCTTAAACCCAGAAGCTGTAGTTTTCACATAACGCCACAGCCGACACTTGTGAGAAAAACAATTAATTGCGTTTTATTTTTGGCTTTGACAGTTCAAAGGCAGATGTCGCTGATCGCATAAGTTGTTCGAAATTGTCGAAATTGTCGAACTGGTAGACCACTGCTTTGGCACATTCCATATATTTAGATCATGAAGTGGTATTTTTACTGACTGGTTTGACTTTTCACTGCAGGGTAGTAATCAGTTTCTAACTACATATTGTGTAAACTTAATTATAATATGTACATCTTTTCTTATAAAGCATATTGTTTAACTCTATGGTCAGACCTGAGACCGCTCCCTAAATCACCATTTTGTCTTTGAAATCATTTTCAACTGCTTTCGAAATTTTTCTCTAAAATCTTTAAAAAGCAATCAGAACAGATGCAGCAAAAAAATTACTTTTAAACAAAAAATTTTAAAATTATATTTAATTCAACCAAACCACAAAATGCACTCCCTTCCTCTTATGAAGAAGGTAATATTGTTTTTGTGTTTTTGCACTGACTAATACTGACTCCTGGCTGTTGAGCAAGACATGCTGCAAGCTACTCGCCGCCTCTACTTACTTACCTTCATACATCGTGTGCTGCAATAATGGAATTTTCCTCATGAGTACACTATTACAATGGAGCAATTGCACACGATTGAATTGCTGCATTGCTCTAAATGAGATGGCTTTAGTATCGGTGGCAGTGGCGGTATGGGTGGCATTGCAAGTGCAGTGCCTGTCGTGCCATCTAAACTGAGCGCATATTTAAACCGAAAGGTGTGAGTGCATGCAATTTTCAGAATAAAAGTAAAATACTAATAATAAAACAACGTTCAAATGAGGCAATGAAGCTACTTGAGTCGCTACAGGCAGTGGCGTATTTTTTTCGTTTGTTGGCTTTTTCTCTGCTGGTACAGCAAATTAAGCTGACGTTTGCAATTTTTTCTATGCACTTTTTTCGTATTTCTGGTTAATGATTTTCGTAAATTTCTACTCTTTTAAGCTCTTTGTTTTTGTCGCCATATGTGCAGCGTTCATTGAAGTTTTTTTCGTGATATATGTAGAAGATACTCGTATTTAGAAAGCAATGCAGAATTTTTAGGTTGTCTTAATTAAATGCGGTTGTGCAATGAGCTAATTAGATTTGTTGCCGTGTATGCTATGGGGATATGTGAAGCTGCAAAAATGTATAAAGAGCTCACGGAAAATTGTGGAAGTGGCTAAACTTATACAAATGCAAGAGTAATAGAATCGTCCAGAGTCATTGTAGGTAAATGGTCTGCACAAACAGTTGTTCTTCGCACTTCTCCTACTGAAGTACTTGAAAGTAAATTTAGCCTTCATAAGGAATCTTTTGGAGAATTGATTTTCGATGTACGAGGAATGGCTAAGTTAGCTTAGGAGGGGGGTGTGTATGGAAACTTCTATACTCCCACTCGAAGGCGCATATGTTCATTGTCAGTGCCCTCTGGAAGTGAGTGACTGCAGCCCAATCGAAATTCTTTTGCAAAAAGGAAAGAAAGAATAATCCTGCTGAAGAACTTGTTTTTAAGGAGCTCCAAGAGTTTTACCTCTGCTATCTCTGCCAGAGTGGCAAAAAAGCGTGGCACCAAATGTTTGGGTCGATCTGACTGCAGGTCAGGGAACCATCGCGAAAAATGGTCAATTGGTTTCTCCTCATTCTCACCATGGCAATTTATGCTGAGAGAACTCGTTTGTATTCGCTGTCGTTAAAGCACAGCGCCCTGTGATGACGCCCGTAAAAACTCTTGCAGCAAATCTGTGAAGCTTCAGAGAGGTTTCCGTATTTTTTTCTATTTAAATGCAGACAAAACGCCTTACAAATATACTACTTGGCTCAAGAATCGCATGTAAGGGCTAGAAAATATTCATAGATTTTTCGTAAATGATTATTAAACGGTGTATGTATACAGTTACATTATTGCCTGTCAGAGCCATACCCGACCTGAGAGGGTCCAGTGACACCAACGCGTCCGAAATTTTGGAAAATTTCCTTTCTTTGGATCACATTGCAATAAAAGCTGGCTGGAACCTTGTTATCTTACAGAATACCAGCCGGTTTGTCTATAACAAAAATCCCAGGAAATGGTTCAGGCGAAAATAACGACTTATTCGTAGATCCTCTGAGTACAGAGCGGCCCTAATATCTTTCTCAGTCTTAGAAACATCAGTGTAGATGGATATACAGACATCTGCCACTGGCCTATGACTTAATATTCTTTAGCTGAAAACTATATATAGGCTTTCTTATTATGAAGTTTCAAACCGTAGGAATGCAGTTAGCTTCGGCTTTGAATCGAACTTTGTTCCATAAAACTAGCTTCCTTCTTCAGTTTGATGTCCAGAGTGATACCTAGGCATTTCGCCCTAACCTCGACGGAGTGGAGGAAGGAGTTTTATCATAAATGCGAATGAGATCAGTTACGTTTTGAAGGGATTAA
Organism: Rhagoletis pomonella; assembly: GCF_013731165.1. Lineage (NCBI taxonomy): Eukaryota > Metazoa > Arthropoda > Insecta > Diptera > Tephritidae > Rhagoletis > Rhagoletis pomonella. The sequence continues at coordinate 32,753,775 of NW_023458559.1, forward strand.
CCCCAAGCTTTTCGGCTTGTCTGACTTAAAGATAAGGCCTAGTGCACATTTAGTTAGCTCCCTCGAGTTACCGCAAGTATAGGCGAAAGAAACATTGATTTATTTTGCTTTAAATGATTTTACAATTTCATTTACCACCAAAAGGAGAGGAGATAGTACGCCTTCCTGGGAGTGCTTGCTCTTAAGCATAGAGTGAAGCAATGCTTCTATACTAACAGTACACTGAATGATATGCCCAGGTTAGTTATGCCCTGCTTGTTGCTTCGATCGGAAGGTTATTGTAGGCTTTTTCAATGTCCAGGAAGTCAGCCAGGGTATATATTTAAAGTTTTATTAATCTCTCAATAGTACCAACCACATCGTGGATCACATTGCTTTGATCGGATGGAATGACTTGATACTATAAGCTACCTTTTTTTGCTCGTGGTAGAGATATATGACAGGACAGTTCGAAAATCTTGGTCAGAATCGCGGTCAAACGATTACCTGCAGTATCAGTATTTGCATTCCGCCGACTAACTTCGAGTTCGGTCGAAGTTTGTGTGTGAAACTTTTTGCTTTATTAGTCATCGGACCGTACTTCTTTGAAAATTATGCCAGTAACGTTGTTACAGTGAACGAAGGTTATCGTGACATGATAACACACTTTGTATGGCCTGAAATATAACACATCGAATTGGGCCATATGTGGTTTCAACAGCACGGTGCTATTTGTCCCAGGACGTATTATCCCACGAAAGATCGTGATCAAAAGGCCACCGAGATCTTGCGATTTGACACCAACACCATTGGACTTCTTTCTCTGTGGCTACGTGAAAAGTATGGTCCATGCTAATAAGCCCGAGATGATGACAAAAAGTCATGGACAATTTTGATAGGCACATCCTTTGTTCTCAGAGGAGTCGTGGGGGTATCAGACAAAAAAAGTGATGAAATAAACAAAATCATTTCGATTTTTTATTTTTTTTTTAATTTACTTTGAAAGATAGTCTGCGATATCACTGAATAATCCTCTATGTGAAATATTTATGTAGCTCAAATTAAGTAAATCATGCTTCAATTACTCCATTGACTAGCTTCAATCAGTAGTAATTAGATATATTTCGCTGGCGAAAAGTCAAGCGGTTTTTTGCATTAAGAATATTAATTCAATTCACCAACGCATCGATTTTCCTACACACACATACATATGCATGTGTAGATATACTTGCAATTATGCACCGTCGCTGAAATTCGTTTTTAATTAACAAATCCAAGCCACTTAGGTGGCCATAGAACTCTGCTGGAAACGAGAGAAGAAATGGTTTTATTCCCTTATTCTTCCATCTAAAAGTGCACACATTGGTATGTTGCATATGCATGTGTTGCAACACAAGCTGCTTGCATGAAAGAAAATTCAATTAAGCTTATTTAAGCGTTAAAAGCCAATGATGCCACCCGGCATTAATGCGCATAAGATGCAACAAAATTTGTGGTAGTGAGTTGCAAAGAGCTTACAAGGCGACGGATATCAAAAGGCAGACGTGCATATGTACATACCTACGCACATATGTACATAAGCATGCATGTGTTGTCCATATAAATAACTGCTGAAGTGTATACTTTGTTTGTGTGCACAACAGAGTGAAATGCAACAGCTTTGTTGTAGGCGAAACGAGTACGAGTAAGTAAGTTGGTCGCTGTTGCATATCCTTCCGCTGCTGCGGCAAATTTAAGCTGTCATTGCGGCTGCTTTATGTTACGATTTTTTCGATGCTTTTCCGCTTTTGTTGTTGCGCTTTTAGACTTTCGTTAGAACTGCACAGAGCTAACTCTACATACGTACTTTCCGTTGCAAACGCCTTATGGCACACTCACACGCACGCGAAGGCCTCCGAAATGAACATTTCACCGTGACAGCAACAACAAACAAAAGAAACACACGAAAGGGTGTAGAAGGTGTCACCTTGCTGAATGGTGTGACAAGCACGCTCGCGGCAAAACAAACTGAGCGAGCTGTGGTAATGCAGACGACGGCCACGATGCTGACGCCTTTTGTTGCCACCAAATAACGGTCTCCTTTTCAGTGGCAATCATTTTTGCTTTCGGTAGTTGCTGTTGTTGTTGCTATTGTTGGATTTGTGCATTTTACTTAATGCATGCAATCGCATTTAATGCAAATGGCAAGTAAGCCGTGTGGCAGGCAAAGAAGTGACTTATGTGCCACAAACACACACACATCCACTTACTCACTCACTTGGAGACAACTTTGCTAAAGGCATTTGCCAGCAAAGCCGATCGACCTGCTCAAGCGGAAGGGCGAGCCAAATGCGCATAAGCTTTTATGCTAGCAAATGTTGTTGCTATTTTCGTTGTTTTTGCTTTTGGCAATAAATTGCATTTCATGCAGCAGAAAATGCACTTTTGTCGCCTGTCATTGTTATTGTTGTCAACACGTTCGCCGCTTGCCACTTACCACTTGCCGTGACACGAAATGATTTGCGAATTTGCATATTACGAGTACAGACAGCTACAGCGCTAGCCTTGAAGGCATTTTCGCTCGACGCAACCAAAAGACAGAACATTGCTGATGTGAGAGGCGTCTCATATTTAAGTCAAGTGAACCTTCCTACATTATTACTCGAACGGTTATTAGTCAGTTGAACGCATGTGTTGCACGATGGCAGTTAACTCATATATGTATTAAGTTTGGCAAGTAGGTGAGTTAATCTGCGGCGACACTTGTGGGTTAATGCGCAATGGGGAAATTAATTTGTGGCGATGTGGAGGAGATGTGTACATACATATTTGTAAGTGGGTGTGCTGAGGGAAATCAATCTTTTTCGGTTGCATTAATTAGAATGCGAATGCAATTTTAATTGAGAATGCAATCAGCAAAATGCTAATCCATTTGTGCATTTACGAATTTGACATACAGATGCCTAAATCTGTATGTAGCCAGATGTGTTTATTCAAGTAGGGAGACTCATTTCAACTTTTAGGAAGTGGTAGTAAATGAAAAGCGAACAACTTATGTGTTATTTCCTGCCTGTCATTGTAGGTACTTAATTGGCTTCAATGGTAAATTTATGAACCTTCTGGCGAGACGAGGCGAGGAGTTGTTAGTGAGTGAAAGCCATATAACAAGAAAGCAATTATCGAAATTAAAAACCCAAAATGCCATTATACAAAAGCGGTTGAAGGCAAGAAAATTAAATTCTGTGTAATTTTGCTGTAGTTAAGTTCAAATAATAATTTAACTATACTTTAAGATAGATATATTGAGGTTTATAAGTTAACAAGTTATGACAATGTTTTTTTTTAACAGGTGGCAGCCCTCCTCAAAAATAATTTCGGCAGTAAACTTTCCTAAACCTCTTCAGTTTGATACCCATTTTGCAATATTCAATTTATCTTATAAATTAAATAAAATTAAAGTTTTCAAACAGGTGGCAACTTTCCACAAAAATATTTTCGGCTGTAAGTCTTCTTGAACCTCTTTATTTTAACAGCCATATTCCAATATTTACTTTTTGTTATAAATTTACTTAAACTGGAATTTTGAAACAGGTGGCAACTCTCAATTTTTTTCTTTCTATATTTTAAGTTAGATCTCTAGAAAAACATCTGTGCCTTCAATTCCATGCGTTACTTTTCGATAGTGATGGGCTGAATTGTGGGTACCCAATACTCGGTACCCAATACTTGAAACAAATTTCGGTACCCAATAATTCCTTTTCGGTATCCGAAACCGATTTGATACTTCAAACTTTTTTATTTTTTTATATGAAATCGCCTAAAAACCCAAAAAGTACAAATAAGACGATGCTTTCTCAAAAGATGATCAGTGTGTATGTATGTATGTACATATGTAGTTATGTGAAGCAAGCATAATGGGCCTCATGCATAAAAATGGAGCTTAAGCCTCAACTCGATTTCAGTACAAATTCTTGAGCTTCAGCTCACTCTCATCAGTGCAAAGGTTGAGTCTGAGCTCATCATCATTTTTGTATGGCATATGGCCATACAACCTCTACGGAAAATGTATATGCAATTATAGTTTTACTCGGCATTAAAGCCTCTATTAGTCCCTACTGTTTTTATTCCATATTTTTTGGCTGTTGTGCGCTCTAATTAGAAATTGCGACATTTCGGTACCGAGTATCGAAAGTATTGGATATTTTTTAAATCGGTACCGAGTATCGATCAATACTTTAAAGTATCGACTCAGCACATCACTAGTTTTCGAGTTATTCGCATACAAACGTACAGACAGACGGACAAAAATTCTAAAAATGGTTGATTTGGCTTCTGTTGCTCTCTTTAATAAATATCTATAACGTGCAGATATCGGTCTGATACATTTTTATTATTTGTAAAGATGTATATATAAAGGTTTGAAAGTAAAAAGTGGACATAATTCGTGAGTTCTTGGTGATCTAAGATATGCAAATATAATTTTGGTAACTTAGAAATTTATGCATATTTATTTGGTTATCTACAAACTGGACATACCTTTTTGATAATTTGAAAACAAGGCTAATTTGCTTATTTAAAAATTGGACATAAGTTGTTGGTAATTTATAACCAGACATGAATTTTCGGTTACTTCAAAACTGTACATAAATCTTTTGTGAGATAAATTTTGCGTAAATTAAAAACTAGACATAACGTTGTGTAGAATTGAAAAGTAGACATGAATTTAAAATTATATAAAAAACTGGACATAAACTTTTGGGTTGCTAAAAAATCAGGAATACACTTCGTACATAAGTTTTAAAAAATTTATAACTAGACAGAAATTCTCTTCGTAATTTGGTAAACGGATATGATTTATTTATCATTAAAAACTAGATGTACATTTTTTGTTAATTATAAACTGTACACAATTTTTTTTTTTAAATAATGTACAGAAACTGTTGATAGTTTTTTCGTATGTTGTTGAAAAATAGCAGACATGCATTTTAGGTTATATAAGAATTGGAAAAATACTTTTGCTTATGTATAACCTGACGTGAATTTTCAGTAATCTAAAAACTGGTCATAAAAAAAAATAATAATAACTGGACACAAATTAAAAGTAAAATAAATAAATAACTGGGACATAAATTCTTTGCCACTTAAACCCTAGACAAAACTTGTGGTCCTCCAAAGGAGGATAAAAGTGTTTGGCATATAAAACTTGTCGCCAAGCCCAGCCTGCCAGGAAACTTGCTGCTTCGATAGGAATACGCCAAAGGGAGGTGAGTGGATTTAAGGAGGAATGTGAAGAAATTATTGGTGTTTAGCAGAGAACCTTTACATGCGGGACATATGTATGTACGTCGTGTACTTCAGGATCGAGTCGGGATAAGAGGGAATTTGGCCGAATAGAACATACAGAGCTGTGACAGAGAGTATTTTGAAGCAGCTGAAGTTATTCCCATGCAATTTGTGGTGGCGGCATTCACAAGACAATAACAGAGAAAGGCGTGTTGCCACGGCCAAAAGCACGCGATAGCAACATTAAAATAAAGCGTAGTGACCCACTTGGTTATGCTTACGTTCAGCTCAGTTTAACGTCGTCGGATCGGTGTGGGGTTTTGCAGATCACTTAGATGTCCAATGTACCCCGCCAACAATCTGAACCCGCGTTGGATCCTGCTCTTAATGATGCTATCCCCCTTGCTGTCCCCATCCCGTCAAATTACCCCCATGTATCCTTCCCCATCCTGTCCTTCGCTGATCATGGCCTTGATCGATCAGAATAAAATCCACGACTTCAGCATCTCTCCGTCCGTTTGTCCGCTATGTCCATCATCCTAGGCCTCGCTTATAATATACGCATTATTCTTCAATAACTGGACTCAGTGTGCTAGGGATCCGCTCACTGTTGATTCCAGGAAAGCTCGCTCGTCGATTTTTACACGGGCGGAAATGTGCTGGTCTTCTTCGCGGTGACCCCGTTTTCAATCATGAACCATCCTTGTGCTGCTGTGGGAACGTTCCTTCCACGTCCCAAGAGCAACGTTTTCTTTCCTTCGTCTTGTTGCTGGGATTTGTTTTGCTGAGGTTAAAAAAATCTGGTTAATCCGTTAGCTTGTAGTACGCTCTCACTTTCGACTAGAGGATTGCCAAGTGGTTAATCTTTCCTATCTCTCTTTTTCTGTTCTTTCAAATCTTAGCTAGATTTTTTTTTTTTTACTCTTCTATAAAATAATTAATAAGGACGTAATTACCAAATCTAGCTGCGTTTATCTCGTCAGCTACCTAAGGTGTATTTGGAAAGCCAAATACTTTTTGTTTGGCCGCGCTTATTGTCGGACATATTGCTGAGAATGTTGGTCATCTACCATCGATCCCAACAGGTAGTAATAGTCTCTCTGTGAATGTTAAATGCCTGTCTGTACAGCATTGGACAAAATTATGGTTGTGCGAAGCCTTGAATTTCATTCCTAAATTCATAGATATGATTTCTGATGTGCCTAGAAGAAGGTTGTGTCTTTGAAAAGCGCCTGATCGTGTGCTCGCTTCGGTAAAATCCGACCAGGAACTGCTTGATCAGCACTGTGA
>NW_023458559.1:32760405-32769902 GCF_013731165.1 Rhagoletis pomonella
GGGGGGGTGAGTAGTTGCTGTTGTTGTTGCATAGGTCCATCATGTCAGGAATTGAAGCGGAAACCCTCATCGATGCATTCAACTGACAACAACAACAACAACAGCATGTCATTCACTCACGCACCCACGCTCACTCTACTTAGTCTTACCGACTGTCACGCTGACTAACTGTGAACTGTACCTTTTGTTCAACGCTGCACTGCAGTGGCAGACAAGTAAATTCAAATCAACCCCACAGGAGGGCGACGCACATATGTATATGTACATGCATGCATACTTATGTAGTCAAATAAATACGTACAAGTAAATTCATACGTTTGTATGTAGCAGTAAATGCGTGTATTGATTTGTGTTCGTCTGCTCAGCATACATGAATGAGAAATATTATTGTTATAATAGCAACAACAATGGCGTGCATGCAACATATTATTTCAACATGACAATCAAATTGAACAACACATGAAATGGTAGTGAGCCGATTGGAGTGCATACTCGTAACGGCACAGTCGTTGCTCTTCAAGCAAAATATTTCCACATTTATTTGCCTATAAGTATGCTTCGGTTTTTTTTTTTTTATATGCGCCATACTTCACTTAACGCTCTCATCTGACGCGAGACGGTTTTTTTTTGCGTTCGCTTTGTTTTGTGCTGTTGATTGATCGGCTCGCGTGTCTATGTATGTGTGCTGTGTTTGAATCCTTGCATGTTATGTTGTAGCCACGACAGTGCAACCAATACACAGACAATAGCGACAACAAAACAGCGATGATGGTGGTCACGTGTCGCTTGGCACGTGTAACGTTTACGTCTTAAAAGTGCATTCTTAATATGAATTTATTTTACTCTTTCACTATACGTTTCTCACATCTATGTATGTGTAACATGCATACTCGTGTGATTACTACTTCAATATTTTTCCATTGTATGCATTTTCGGTTTGATTTTTGAAGTAAGATTACGTTAAAGCTTAGCGGTGCTGAATCGACTTTTCTACGGTATTTGCATACAAGTGTGGGTGTGAGGGGCGTTGGCCATAATTTGATTCCCTCGTTTTCTTTTTTGTTAAACACATTAACGTGGTTATTAGCTCATCAAGTAAAACTTATGATATTTTTCTGAAGTAAGTAATAACTAGCTTTTTTTCTTAAGCATGGCATATCTACATGCTTACCATTTTAGAGTATAAAAGTTTAGTTTAGCTCTAAGATCTGACAGGAAAAAGAAGCCGCGTTGATGGAACAGTGAAATATCATTTTCGGACTCCCACAAGAGGCATTAAAAACCGCGAGAAAAACTTAAAATAATTCATGGAGAAAATTTTGTGGTGATATGTACTTTGAATCCGTCAAACCGTCTACGAAGGAATCTGTCAAAAACCGCTTTAAGTCCTACACATATTAAGAAGTCAAATTACTACTGGACATCATCTTACAACGAGATGCTGGAGATTGCACTATAAGCGTCAGTTATGTCCTTCTAAAACCGCTGGAAACGCCAGCATGGCTGCTCGAAAGTCAGATCAGTGGATATTATATGCAGCCTTTTTTTGACCAAATCTGTTGGACGAAGTATGTACCTTTTAGGAAAAAGTTATATCTCCTCTTCCATAGGTATCCGCTTTAAACAACTGCTGAGTTGCATGCAAAGTTAAAGAATGTTATTCCTTAATTAGAAACCATATATCTGAGTCCAGTTCCGAACTTAGACTTCAAGAACTAATTTCCGGAAATAATGCCGTAATGGTCACGCTACTATTTTCAAAAAACCTGTACCCATTGAGTTAAGCGGAACGCGGAGCATCAACGCTCACCTTTAACAAAACGAAACGCATGGAGATACCAGTTCCAAAAATGTTTAGCAAATTTAGCCCGTTGGCTAAAACACTTTTCTGTTGTCTAGGCTCAAATAATCCAACCGCAGCACTGGTTGACTCCATTGACTTTTCAATTACTTGCGTTAGACTATGTGTTGCAGTAATGGTAGATTTTCCTGCTTTCATGCATGTTGACTCTCATAGTGGCTTGGCCTTGAGATAGGTTTCTCTAGTATGAAAGTCAAAAAGTGTTTCTACACTCTGAAAAATTTTTGTTTAAATTTGCGCATATTAAGATAGATAACCGGTTTTCTCTCTCCATTAATGCAAATTTACACACTGCGTTAATTAAATTAAACATTGCCCGTTTACTTTTACTTATCATATGTGTGGCTTAGAACAAATTTCAAATTAGTTTGCTGAGTTCTAAACATTCATTGTTCAAAATTTCACAGTTTACACATAAAATGTTTAAAATTTTCTGTAAAAATTTTTTGTTTAAATTTACGCCTATAAAGAGAAGTTTCTCTCTGTTTACTTTTGCATACCAAATTTGTCACATAGAAAAAAATTACACACAAAGTGTTTAAAATTGAGTACACACAAAGTGTTTAAAATGGATAAATGTTTCTTATTAGTAAAAACTATATTTTTAATTTCAAATTTTTTGCAAATTTAAACATTTTATGTGTAAATTTACATATGTATATTTTTTAAACATCTCATGTTCAAAATCAAATCTTGAACATCTTGTACGTACCTATATTTACACAGAATCTGGTTGAAAAATAAACACTTTTCAGTAGTAGTTTTACATGCACTTTTTAGAGTGTAAGATTTAAATGAGAAAAGAGTTGAGGCTAATTGTTATATGCGCCTTTGGAAGCTCATCTAAGCCTTTCCCTGCTTTGTGTGTGAATACAACTTTAATATCTTTCAATACCAGATGTAGAATCGCTCTGAGTATCCTGACTAAGGTTCCAGATGTGAGTACTCCGCTTTGCTGCAGCAGACATGGGTAAAAACCATCTGGACTATGGCTAAAAGGTAAAAATGGCCCACAGTAACCTTTCCTTTTCAGAAGTACTTCCCGCTACGCCTCTTGTCCTTTTCTTTGCTTACATTGTTCTAACATTACCCGCGATAGGGCGTGGGTCTTCCGATATGTCAGCGTCAGACCCTAACTAAGACCATTTAGTTTTTATAATTTTTTTCTTTTTCTACAAGGATGTTAGATGCTTAATTGTATTTTTTGCAAAGCCAGAAATATCATAAAAAATCTTCCAGTTCGTTTTTTTTTTTGAAAACCTCTTTTCCCATATACTATAAATCTACCACCATGCAACCCTTCTACGAAACTTCTTCTGTTCTTGTTTATTTTCTTTAACGCCCAAAGAAATGAGTGGAAGTGATAGGTTTACTTTGCTAAAGCAAATATAAAACGTAAGTGGAAATCGCGAGTTCTTCGCAAAAATACATACCGACTTTTAAAGTAAAACAAAGCGAAATTAGACCGCAGGGTATTTACCAAAAAAGCCCAAAAAAACAAACTGTTGCATGCATGCGAAAGGACAACAGCCCGCACTTAGCTCAAAGCAATACAAACACGCCATAGCTCGTGTCTTCCGTTGGCGTACTGCTGGGCGCCTGTTGAGTGCAATGGAGCAGAAGCGCAATTTTCATGTAATTAAAACGAAACTACAACTACAAACAATAGCACACACAGCGCATAGCGCACAGAATGCGCTCGAAACAAAAAGGATAACAATAAAATATGTATGTATGTGCAGTGGCTAAGCAAATCCGAGAAAATCCCAGGAAATATTCGTTTAGAGGCGCCGACGCTAAGCCAATTGATAGAAGCTGAGGCAAGTCGAGAACGTAAGCGGAAGCACACGAATTGGCTTTGTGTGTGTTTTTCTTAAATTAACTCTTTACATGGCAAGTGAAGCGCAAAGCCAATGCGCGTTTGCCTATGGCATGCACACACTTCGAGGATATGCCAAAAAAGGATATATACAATTTACTATCTTTTACGCCAGTGCCATTCTGCTATGCATTTGGTGCTGCGTGAAAGCGCATTGAGCTGGGGTAATTACCGAAAATTGTGGTGAACAAAGCGAAATAATTTGTGTTAGATTTGTATTTGTCTGTAAACGCTTCGTTTCTATTTTGATTGTCGGCGATTGTTGCGGCTATGGTGGCAATGGTTGTAGTGGTGGCTTAACGCGCCCAAAAGCATACAACAAATAATAGAAATAAACACTTTTTGTTTGTTTGTAGCGTATTCAGGCCACTTTTTCAGCGCATTAGCTGTGTATTTCAAACGACTTGGTTGTCTTAGTTGTTGCTTTTTTATTATGTATTTTCTGTAAGTCGATTTTTTAGTTGACTTGCCACTCAATGCGAAATTTTCGCTGACACACTTCTTGGCATGCGGCGGCTCGCCGTGCTTGTACATACGTGTGCGTGCGCATTGTCGGCATCCTGCTAATACCCCTCAGGGTGTGAAAGTCAGTTTAGTGCAGTGATTTTTTTACTACTCACTACTGGCTTAGGCCGTATTTTGATTTGATTTTGACGAATTACCTAGCTGACATGAGTGGATGAGTGGATGGATGGTTGAGAAGTGCGTGCAAAGCATCAGCGGGCTGGATGGTGGTTTATTTTTGTGTAAATGTTTTCTTTTTGTTTGATTGTTTGTTGTTTTTTGCTTATAACTGCGTGTGGCGATTTTATTTTGTTGATTTATTGTGCGCCCGTTTTTTTTTTTATTTATATCACTGAACGTTGATTGCTTTAGCCACGTTTTCTATTAATTTTGCACAATTTTCCAATTTGTTTTGAAATAATTTCCAGGACTTCTATTTCGGTGTATTTAGTGACACGTGAAGTCGTTCGAAAGTCAGTCGAATGCGAAAAACTGATTATGTTTGCAATGTTTTTCAAGTGTGAGTGTGTGACTAATTGAAATAAGAAGTATTTTAGTACTTGAAATGAATGAGTTGTGAATATTCGTTAAAAGGATTTAGAAAGAGATATTATTGTATTATTTGAGAGAATGAGAAAGAGGCATTTCTTTATTCACATAAATTTCATCTCAACGCAATTTCATATTAATTTTTTAATAAATTTATTTACGGCTTAAGTGATTGCGATAAAACTTTGGTGAGCTATTGCAAGTATACCATACTTGTAAACTGTACAATGTACAGTATTCCCCGCTTTAATGACCCCCGGTTTATTTGTTCCCCCTCATAATTGGTTTAAAATATGGATACGAAATTAAAAAGCCTTTCGTAAATCAAATGTAAGACCGATGACAAGATAGTTCGAAAAACTTTTGGTATTCTAGCACAAAAGTCTTAGAAAAAAAGCTCTCTCATTCACCACTCGTGGTGAAAAGCTATTTTGAAAGAAAGCCCTCATTCAGCTCGCGGTACTCAAACAGTCGCACTGGCCGAGTGAGCTGAGCACAGGTGTGGCATTCGGGAGATAAGAGTTCGGGTGTTCAGGCAGCGGATTTATTTAATTTTTTATTTTCAATTAACATTTTTTTCTTTTTTAATATTTTTTTTTAATTTTCAGATTTTATTGCTTTCAAAAGAAAAACATATGTTTTATAATTTCATTTAATTATTAAAAGCTTATTTTATTTGAATTTTTTCTTTTTTGATAAAGTGGTATTCTTTCGTAATATAATTTTCTTCTAATGTTAAGATGTCATTCTTTTGCGAGAGTTATCGAAATCGGTTGACGTCGTCCAAAGTTATGCGGTAACATACATAAAAAAAATTTTCCGACGAACTGTAACCTCCTCCTTTTTTAGAAGTCGGTTAAAAAGAGACACGTATTTTTTTATTTTGAAAAAAAAAAGTTTTTTTAGAGGCTGTTATTGTTGTTGTAGCGGCTACAATAACCCCGCCCAGATCGGTTAGTCCCTCAATCGTTGTCGTCAAGCTCTACTAACGGCAGCCCTAGGAAGCGTGCAGCCTCGACGGGGTCTGTCCATAGGGACAGGGGCGTTAGCGTGGTGTGATTTAGAGGGCATACGAAGAGATGCTGTGAGTCATGGGGCGACTCTCCGCATGCCGGGCATTCATTAAGAACATCTTCGTTTAATCTGCTCAGGTATGAGTTCAACCTTCTGCAGTAACCAGAGCGCATATGGGCTATTATGGTCCGAGTCTCCCGAGACAGACGCAGTTCTGTCTCGTCCACGTCTGATGGTTGTGTGCCCACAACGGCATTCACAGGTCGGGAGTTTATATAACTCGAGAGTGCCTTTCTGTGAATGCCGTTCAAGGCCTGTCGATAAGCCGTCGGGTCCAGAGGTTGTTTGATGAACCTCTGGACATCGTCCGTCAGTTCGTAGAGATGCCTCCTGAAGTGCCTGGGCGAAGGCTCTTCTGCAAGGAGTTGTCTGTTTGGGTGACCACATCTGTGGCTCCCAACCAGAAACTGCCTGCAGAGCATGTGGGCCTCCGTAACTGGGAGCATGTGGGCCTCCTCGTACAGGTGGTGTTGCGGCGACATCAAAAGGCATCCTGTCGCTGTCCTAAGTGCCGTGTTCTGGCAAGTCTTCAGCTTCATCCACTGCGTCCTACTAGTCCCCGGTGACCACACGGGTGCTGCGTAGTTCAGAACCGGCCGGCCAGCAAGGTTCCTTTGTCTTTTCCCCAGGTGCTGCCGGCTAGCGACTTGAGGACCTTGTTGCGGCTTTGTACTCTGTTGGCAATTGTCGGAATCGGTGTATCATTGACGTGAATTCACAGTTGAAGTCTGACCTCCTTCGTCCAGGTGGTAAAAAGTGTGGCTGAGGATTTTGTAGGGGAGAGGGTTAGGCTCCGTGCAGTGAAGAAGCGAGAAAGCTAGGCGAGATAACCGTTAACTTTCGAGCACAAGTCATCAATTCCATTCCCGGATGCCATGATCGAACAATCGTCAGCATAAGAGACTATCGAGACTCCCTCTGGTAGTTGAGGGAGCTTTGACATGTACATTTTTTAGGGGTCGCGCTGGTCGGTTTTTTATATAAACACTGATGCAGCTAAAAATGTCGTTTTTACATGTAATTACTCTGGTATTATTGGGAAACATTCCGTTAATTACATACCCGTCTTAGACAGTTAGAATGGGCCTAGTGCCCGAAAATGTGCTTTCGAAAAGAGACTACTAAAATTAAAACATTAATACTGAAGGATTTACGCATTGTCATGGGTTGGAACTTGTTACCAGGAGGTTTCTGGGGTTGCTTATTAGAAATATGAAGTCAGTTTTTCAAAATTCAAAATGGCGGGTTTAAAATGGCGATAAATTTTTTTTTAAATTATTGGATTTGTTCGAAAACCGGTACTCGGACGTTTTTGGCATCGCATATTACGAATCTGAAGTCAACTTTTTTTAGTTCAAAATGGCGGAACCAATAACACTGGACCACAAATTTCAACTTTTTCTCTTTACCAGAAACGCCGTTATGAAATTCTTATGTAAAATCACCCCCTGATTCTGAAAATCAAGGTTATTTTTAATTCTATGGTACCGTTTTTGAGATATTTGCAATTTACCGTTTTTGCAAAAAAAAAAAAAATTGGGTCCACTTTATCATATATATCTCAAGAACGAATTAAGCAATTCCAAAACGGTTTGAAGCTTTTAAAAGGTAATAAAATTTTCTATAAACTGTGCATACAACACTTTTTGTTAGGCCCTGTAGATTCAAAGATAACGAACAATCATTACCGATTTTTTCAATTTTTTTTGTAAAAATATAAAAAAAATTGTACTTTGCGGGGAAGGATCTCGAAAACCTTTTATTTTTTTGCAGATTTTTTTTTTCTCCCTAAGCTCTGTTGTATTACAAGTTATAAGCGATCAAATAAAAATACCCAGGTTGCGCAACTTCAATGTATGTACCTATACATACATACATATATTAAAGGTATAAAGTGCAAGTGAGATATTATCCGGATAAACGAATAACACCATAACAATGATAACACTTTTTCTTTAAATAAATCAAATAGTACTTTTAATACTCGAATTGTATTATAGTAGGTAGAGTGGTTGCATCGAAAGGAAGAGTGGTTGGGTTCGAAACCTGCTGTAGGCATGTAGTTATAAACATGTATTTCCGTCAGTTATGGGTAAGTATGCAGGTAGATTTTCAAAATTATAAGACACAGAAAATTTCTAAAGCCTACATCTAAAACAGGTAGTATTTTCTTTTCCCGGCTTGTTATAAAAAGGAACCTTTCTGTCTAGGTAAGATTTGATTTTTTCAATTTTATTCTTGTTCCGAGTATAAATATGAGTTAATGCGCTTTGAAACTTCATAACATCTTCAAGGCTCGCCGGAGATAGTTCAGTTCATAAGTCTAATTTCAAAACCGTGATTTATTAAAAAAAATAAAATGTGTAAAAGGACGCGAGAATTTGAGTGTAATAAGGATCCAGATATGTTCTGTTTCATGTGTGGCCAATATACTATCATAAGGCGACGACGAGTGTTCTCAGATCATATCAAAACTTTATACTCCAAGTATTTTGGAATTGAGCCTAAAAATGCTGAAAAACCATGGACACCGAACACTTTGTGTACATCGTGTCGAGTAGAATTGATTCAGTGGGAATCAGGACAACAAACAAAATTTGATACACCAATGATATGGAGCGAACCTACTTGCCATTCAATAGAGTGTTATATTTGTCAAACAAAAGTACTTGGCGTTGGAAGATCAAGAGGAGTAACCTATGCTAGCGTACCTACAGTGACATTACCAGTACTACATTCAACGGCAGTTGCGGATCCAGTTCCATTGTCAACAGTAACATCTGAGTGCGGGGGATCAAGTTGTACTGAATTTCGCATGGAAAACGAAAGAAACGTTCTGTCACAAGCACAACTTAATGATTGGATAAGAGATTTGGAACTATCCAAGGAAAAGGCCGAGATCCACACTTCTCGTTTGCAACAATTTAAATTTGTGTCATCCGATGTTAAGGTGACATATAGTAGAACTCGTCACGAACCATTTTCCAAACACTATACCAAGAAAGACAGTATATGCTACTGCAACGACATCCCTGCTTTATTCAAAGAGTTTGGTCAAACATATGATTCAAAAGAGTGGCGATTGTTCATAGACGGCAATAAACTGAGTTTGAAGGCTGTATTATTGCATATAGGTAACAAAAAGCCTTCTATCCCGATTGCACATGCAGTAAATACAAAGGAAACCTACGAGGAAATGCAAAAAATACTCAAATTTATCAAATATGAAGAGCATGATTGGAAAATATGTTCTGATCTCAAAGTCGTTGCAATGCTATGCGGTCTACAAAGTGGCTACACCAAGCACTGCTGCTTCCTCTGCAAGTGGGATAGCCGAGCTCGTAAGGACCACTACGTCAGAAAGGATTGGCCGGAAAGAGTCGAGTTTACCGTTGGTGTGGATAACATCAAATACACCCCTCTTGTCAAGAAAGAGAAAATCATACTTCCACCCTTACACATCAAGCTCGGTCTCATTAAAAACTTTGTTAAGGCTTTGGACAAAGAAGGCGAAGCATTCGACTATTTGAAAACAGTTTTTCCAGATATTTCTCAAGCCAAGATAAAGGAAGGTATTTTTGTTGGACCACAAATAAGAAAGTTGATCAACAATAATCAATTCAAAGGACT
>NW_023458559.1:32770002-32778800 GCF_013731165.1 Rhagoletis pomonella
TTTTTTTTATATTTTTACAAAAAAAATTGAAAAAATCGGTAATGATTGTTCGTTATCTTTGAATCTACAGGGCCTAGCATAAAGTGTTGTATGCACAGCTTATAGAAAATTTTATTACCTTTTAAAAGCTTCAAACCGTTTTGGAATTGCTTAATTCGTTCTTGAGATATATATGATTAAGTGGACCCAATTTTTTTTTTTTTGCAAAAACGGTAAATTGCAAATATCTCAAAAACGGTACCATAAAATTAAAAATAACCTTGATTTTCGGAATCAGGGGGTGATTTTACATACGAAATTCATAACGGCGTCTCTGGTAAATTTTGGCCGTCGACCAGTGTAATCAGCTATCAAATTTCAAAAACACATCTAAAATTAAAACGTTGATACTGAACGTTTTAAGCATTGTCAAGGTTTGAAACTCATTCCCAATAGGTTTCTGGGGTTGCTGATTACGAATATGATGTTAGATTTTCAAAGTTTAAAATACGTTTCGCTTTTTTTTTTATTACAAATAACAATAATTTGAGGTAGCGTTTATGAATTTCCAAAAACAAAATTTTTTGAACCACTCTAATGTATATATGTACATATTAAAAAAAAAGTTTCATCTTTGTAAAAAAAATTCAAAAATTCACTAAAGCAAAAGCGTTTATTTTCTGACTCAGTTATTCATTATTTCGTTCTTATAAAAAATGTACACATTTATGTGAGTACCAACATTAGGATGGCCCTTAAAAATGAAATATATAAATTTTGGTCCCGATTGGAGTCGGCTAATACGTCTTCATAGCGTAATCTGAACTTCGACTCCTGTGCGACACGCCTTAACCGACTACAATCGGGGCCAAAATTTATGTGTAATGTCTTCGACTATAGTAGCATCGACATAGTGGTGCGGCTTAGGGAATCTGATAAAAACAATTTTCTTCCTACATTTAAGGACCACCCTAGAGATGTATGGACATACATATATATAGCTTCTATTGAAAAGTCAATTTAGCGCACACACGGTGTCTCATTAACCGAAGCGCCGCATGTGGCCCATCATACTGCCTAGTGTCAAAGTGAAAATACCAATGCCCGTCAACGCCTAAAACTATGCTAGCAGCGCCAAAAAAAAATTGATGAATTGCGGCGGATATTGAGTCTAACAAAGTAGTGAATATTTTGAAATTTGCATATTGAAAAAGAAAGGTGGCTGCAATATGAAATAGACACCAGTGATGAAAAAATATACCAAAAAAATAAAAATGCAACACGGTAGTCAACAGTAAATTTGAAAAAAAAAGAAAGTGAATTGAAAGAGAGTGAGTGAGCTTGTGGGGAAAGTCAATTTCCCATGCCGAGGACTCACCTACAAATGTAGTGTAACGGCAGTTGTGCCCCTTCCGCAACGTCGAACGACAGTGTTAAATGGCCGCAATATGTCATACAAAGCGAGAAGCAAACAAGCAATCTGATCAACCCAAAGGTGGCTGAAAGCAACAACAGAATTGAAAAAAAAAATAGCACAACAACAATGTAGCGCCGGTACTTGCAAGCAAGCAGACGATTTGCATAAAAAATCGGCTGGTTTGCTAATACGTTTGACTTCCGGTTGATGGATTTGAAAGAGCGCACAGGACATTTGCCAGAGACAATTGTCGTTGGTTGACTTTAAAATTTTTTTTTTTTGCTTCTTCTTTTGTACTAGTATCATCCTTATTGCTGCGCTATAATTTGCATTGAGACTTGTGAGGAAATTTGAATATTGCCAGCTCGCTATCAGATAATTTGCTACGCTTCAATTGCAACGGAAGAGGCTGATGGATTCGTAAATCTCCAATTTTTTTTTCTTGAAGGCAATGGCTTCTTCAGAGCAGTCACTTAAAGTTGTTAGTGAATACTGCATATTTATGTAAGAGTGTAGCTGCTAATAGTGTAAGCCTTGCAACCAGCAACTGTTGATTTGTATGTAGTGCCCTGCTGGGATAGTTAAAGTGAGGTGCGGAAGCTGCTGTCGTCATTTGTTTGAGTTGATATGCAAATTTTTACGCCCTGCCAATTTTTTTTTATTTGCGAATTTTTCCGTTTGCAAAATTTCAATTTTACAGCTTTTTCTGTCTCTTGCCTATTTGCCGTGAGGATTTTAGCATTTAATAGCGCTACTGTAGCCGTCATCACCGCCGGAGCCTTTGTTGTTGATGGCGAAAATGGTGTTAGGCTAGATGTGAATGAGTAACGACCGGAACGTTGTTTTATGGGCGCTATGATAAAGCGCTTGCAGGAAAGACAACAAAAATGGCAAACAGTAAGTGATATGCACATACATACATCGAGGATTGCTGCATAGTAGCCAAAATAGCAGTGGCCAGGCGTTGGTGAGTGTACATACTTATACATATTTTTCCATGAAGGTGAAAGAGTATTTGGTGCTGAATTAAGGACTTATAGGAAGAGAAAATTTCAAAGTTTTTGTTAAATTTTTTTAAAATTTTGTTCATTTGCTCTGCATAAAAGAACCGCATGCGCCTGGTTGTACATAGCATTGCTTATCTGGGAGCTGCTTTAACACACATGAACAAATTCTTCACTTTTGTGAATTTGAATTTGAAACTGGCGCTCGAAATAATCGATTAATTCATTTGAGTTTTCGCTTTAGCTTCAGATGCTAAGAGCACCTAGCCTGCACATAATTTAAATGTTGGAGTTTTCTTTAAAAACCAGCTTTAACTTAATATCTAAATTCTCGGAGAGCTTGTCTGGAGACCCTGATAGACCCAGGCGTTATTATGATGTACGAAGCTACTTAGTGCAGAGTAAGGCGATAATTGCCAGTGTCTAGTCATGAGTATCTCAGCACAGAAAACCCTTGCACAGTGCACGGCTTGCACGGCTTGAACGGTTTGTCAAGCTGCCCCATAGGAAAACCGGTTTTTACCATGAAATCCGTGCAATCTGTGCACCGTGCCAGGGTTTTGCAAGACTCAGAGAATACCCCTATGAAAATGAGAAGGAAATACTGAAATGATACCACCTCGTCAACCTCGTTTGTGTTTATTATGGGCAGTTCCTAAACAGCGCATCTGTAAGAACAAAGAATTGGCAGTTGATTAGGCGAAGAAGCTCTTTTGACCGCCCATGGACGATTACCGACGACAAGAGCTTTGCGACTTTGCACCCTCAGCATTTGATGAGAAAACTCTAAGCACATCTACCCAGCGGCAGTTCACAGGTTGCAACACGAACTCATATGGCTAGCCAATTCATCAGTCATGCAGTTATCTGCAACATCGCTGCGATCTGCAACCCAAGTAAGTTTGATTTGAAAGTAAATCAAGGTCACCGATAAATAGATCAGGCGTAATCTGACCTTCTGAATGGTGTTACACAGGTACGTAGCCATTTGACTACCTTACTTCCTTCGGGCACCTCTGCAGAAATTCGGCAGGCTAAACATGAAATTTACGCAGACTTCTTGACAGAAATGACGCCGCAGAACACAAGTTGTCATTCTTGTTTTGGAGAAGGAAGGAATGGTATGAAGTAAAAATATTTTGAAAGGAAAGCAGCGTTTCTTTGGCTTATGGTAAAAGTGGCCTTAGGTAAAAGGGTAGTGGTTGAGGTATGCGACCAAAAAATCTATTTTGCCCTCCATCTCCTTACAACTCCTCGCTCAGTCTTAACTTCCATAGGAAGTCCAAAAGGTGGTTTGGTGACATCGAACGTATGTAATTCGGATACGGGCACAATGACCCTAGGTGCTTCTCCCGTCTTCTCACCATGGTGCAGCATTCGAGAATTGTGTACTCAAAAGTCTCGGCTGCATCACACAGAACCGGCATACGTTGCTGAAACAAATCCCGAGTTTATGTAGGTTGCTTCTTAATCTGAAATGACCTGATACTTGTTAGAATTCTTGGTTTATATATTGGGAGGCTAATAAGTTTCTTATGTCTTTCCCTATTGTATCCTCCCAAAAGCTCCTTTACTTGTCGCAACCCAATGGCTTAGTTTCAGTGCTGTTCTCTCCTAGCTTTCTCTTCTCTCATTAGCTCTTCTCTGATGGTGTGTAGTCCCACCGCAAAGAAGGGCTCGGAGTCTTTTGTGGTTGTTGCTCCCGCCTTCCTTGCAAGCGTGTCTGCGTTTAGCCTCTCGACTTACTCGAAAATCATCGGGGGCTTGATTGCATTGGAAACAAGGGATCAGAGTTCGGCCTGACTATCGCCTAATATTTGCTTATTTTCATCACGATCCTTTTGCGGAAGATTGATCTCTGCACACAGACTAATGGAGTAACCTCCGCTCGGAATATACTTGGTGGTCCTCCCATTAGAAGTGAGACCATTATTCTTGACCCAAAAATTGCAGCTGTAATTCCCTCGGGGTTTTTCGACCCATCTTTGTGCAAAATAAAGGGGCGGAGATGGTAGAATTTATTGCATTTGAATCATTACAGCTTGCCTTATTCCATATTTCGATGTGATATCACTTTCCATCTTCCAAGACCGCCTGATCTATGCTAATGTGTAGTGGCGTGAGCTCGAAAATAACCTCCATTGCTGCTGTTCGACGAGTGAACATTGCCCCTGTGATGCACACCCCGCAAGTTGTTGTAGTTTTGTGAGTGACCGCCTCATAGTCGCTAAGTTGGCTCTTGAGCCCCAGGCTACCGCGCCATAAGTTATCATGGGCTGACTATCATAGTATACCCCCACCTGAGAATCCGAGGGATCCAGCCCCAATGTTTTTCTATACGACTTTTGCATACCATTTGCGCTTTTATGGCTCTGGATGTCGTCACATCCTTTCGTGAGATTTGAGCGTCGAGTGTTAGGCCCAAGTATCTCTCTTCCGAGACAACGCCGACTTCTGTACCATCGAGAGCTATAGTTCTCATTCCCTCTAGGGTTTTTTTCTTGCGAATGGTATTATGGCTTTTTTCGTTGGATAAATTTTAAGACCTTTATCCTCACACCATTTCCTTGTTATCTTTAGTGCTCTTTTTATATCACAGACGGTGTTCTCAAACTTCTTGCTCTTATGGCAATGCCGTCCGCTTAGCCTTGGCACCGGAATAAATTGTCTGGTAGCGTTTGTAGGTGTTCATCTATTACCAGACTCCAAAACAGCGGTTACGGTGGACACTATTTCGTGGTTTTTAACTAGAAAAAAATTTTTCCTACTGCAGTCTCTGTTATTCTTGTTCATATAGCCTGCCTCTCCCTCACTTAAGCAGTTTTGGGTACACACCATCTAGGCCCGGTGACTTAAAGTCGTCAAAAGAGGCTAAAGAAAACCTCCTGACTCCTCAGTTGCCACCCGTAAATATGTAATTCACAACCATACAAACATAAATTACAAGTAAAGCTGTGAAATACATAAAATAGTATTTTCGTGAAGCAGGTGTGTGACAAAATGCCGCTGATGCAAGATAAAATAGTCACAATAATAAACCTAAGTTGGCACTCATCATATAATCATGCGCAAATTTTGAGTCGCGGAGCTAAGGAACTTTACTGAATTATGTGCCTGACGAACAGTTGTCAACAGTAGGACAGCCAAAGAACTTGAAACCCAACATTGCCATTTGCCAACTTCACCACCTTTCAGACGCTGATGCGACTGATGAGTTTGATGATTTCCAAAGCAATTTCGTTGATGGATTTCATTTAATGGTCACAAGCGAGGGAAAATTTAAATGAGTATACTATACATTTTGCGGTGGCGGGAGAAAAAGGTATATACATATATAGCGGAAATGTATGCAAAATGCCTGATGAGAGCTCTCACTACAGGCCGATACTTAACCGTTGGCTGTAGTCAGTTGCACATAAATAGAATTGAATGGAATGAGTCGATGCGAATTTTTCGTGATGTACGGAAATTTTTGCCATTGTTGAGAATGTTTGATATGTAAATGTCTATGCATAAGTGTGTATGTCCTTTTTCATTAGGTACTGGTACGACGGGTATTTTAAATAAATTGCTGTCATTTTACGGCAAGCACAACGAATGAAAGCCAACTCATATTTGGGGCTTTGCCTTTCATCACGGTAATTCCGACTGATGAGCTGCGTCAAATGATGCGTATACAAATAATTTATTTTCATTTTTAACATTCGCTAATTTATCAGTTTGATTTGTTTGTTGTGATGCAAATTAAAATTGAAATTGCAATCGCAAATATTTGTGTGATTTGAGTAGAATTTGCATAAATTTTGTGAAGAGGTGCAGAGAGAATTTATATAGTGAGTGGTAACACTTAAATGAATAGAGAAATTATGGAAGCTATAAAATCAGTTTAGGATCATGGAAAATCTCGTTTCTTAAAAAGATTCTTTGTTTGCTTTTGTTACTTGGAAACTTTGACTAAAATTTAATTAGGTCAGGTAAGACGATTATGAGAGAAACTCGATTTTGGTTGTCTTTGTGCGTGGCTAAGTTGAACATTTTTTTGACACCGAAATCTCCTCAAAGTAACTAAGGTTCCAAACCAGCGGTAATTAAAAACTTTTTTGCGCAACCCAGCTTACTTAAGAGCTGAAAGGAAAGTGGTATTGTCCTCAAACTTTAACACTTTCTAGATTCACAACGTTTTCTCTTTTTACCCCTTTCAAAAAAATTATCTCTCCGGCTTATAGGCGTGCAGCACTTTCTAGAATAGCCTCGAATCTAAATTTAGCTTGTAGTGTACGTCTTTTAAAACAGTTTTTTAAGAGAAAAGATGTTAGGCTGATAGGCCCAAAAGCTTAACGGGTAACTTGGACTATTCCTGCTTATGGCAGGATGACCACTCAAGCAGTTTTTCATGATGTTGATATAAGAATACATTCTACATTTGTTTCCAAAAGTTTAATTATACCGAGGTGATAACGAAGAGTAAAAGTGTCCCGTATAGTACTCAGTGAGAGTTTTGGTGTGTTCTCCGCCTAAATTAAGTAGTTTCCTTGAAGCTTCATTTGAATGAAGCCGCTTCGTCGCTTTGAAGTCGCCGAGATCGTTGAAGAAATAAATGCCAAGAACTTTTGCTCTCCTGTTTGATAGAGTCGGACAATGGCAGAGAAGATGTGGGATGGGTTCTTCTTCGTTTTGATCCATGCAGCTTCTGCAGTAGTCGTTCCAGGGTGCGCCCAGTCTAGCTGCGAATGTCCTGCCTCTTTAGAATAGTAGAGACTTGGTATGTTGGGCCTCTATGGCTGGCCAGAGTGTTTTGGCAATACGATAGGACGGTTCTATTTGTAATTTGGCAATATAAATACTTCCCATAACCCACGATATTTTTCCATTCTCTGGGTATAGCAAGTCTTCAATATTCTCGTTGACTGGGATATACAGATGTGACTCTCCGCCGTCTACTTAGATACGTGAACTACCTTCCAATTTCGCAACGGTATACTCGGGTTTTATGCCTGCGACAGGCACAGAGTATCCTACGACTTCACTACACCTCAAAACCATAACTTAGCCTTCAGGATCGTGTGGATCTGAGATCTTGTTATCATTTAGTCACGGAAGCGTTGCCTTATTGTACCTCTGCAGCGCTCTCTCTCTCCCTCGGCGGTCATCTGTCTCCCCTTGCTTTGCAGGGTGTCTCTAAGCTTCTCTGGTCTCTAAGATTGTTCGCTGCTCTTTGACTAAGATAACCTCAAAGTTGATAGTTTGTCATCATTGCCATGTTGCTGTTCAGCCGCCCTGCAGGACAATGGTTAATCCGACGCTCGCAGAACTTTTCTGTCGCTTGATAACCGGCCTCTCAATTTCAGTCCAATCCAATGAATAAGTTCACCTTCTACCGCAAGCATGTGTGTAAAGCGCGCTCCTTTATCATCCAGATTATACTTGAAAAAAAAACGCCATTGTAAACCCTGAGCGGACATCAAAAATTATGCAAATATATTTGCTGTCATATGCGATATTTGCATATAAATTACAGCTGATGAGCAATTTTTTTTGCTTAAAATTAATTTCTTACACTTTGCGTAAATATTGCAATTTAATTTACCAAAAAAAAAAAACGAATATAGCATGTCATGGCGTATGTTGCAATAGCACATATGCGGTCAAAGAAATGCCTTAAAAAAAAGTTGTTGTAAAAAATATTGCCAACAAAAAAAAAAACGTTTGTGTGTGCAACTTAAAAAGGCGACAAGATCAAAGCGAAAAGAGGATTCAATCAAAGAAATAAGACAAGTGAATTTAAAAATATGCGCTTGTAAAGTGAACGGATATTAACACGCGCGTGCCGGACATGCTGTTGTCAAGTAAGAACGTAAAGTGCTGAGGAGGAATGGAATAAGAGCACAAAAAAGGAGTATGACATGCGAGACACGCTGAAACGGATGCTTCTTCTGCAAAGGTGGCCTTTTTGCGCGACGACGGTCTTTTATCGTGCCACATTTGCGACCATGCAGGGGGCGCAAAACAACTTATAATACCAAAAAAAATAAAATAAACAGAGTTCAATGAAAAAGGATTTACCGCTTTGTGTCAAACCCGCACGTACAACGCGCGCTAATAGGATAGTGGTGGGCGTGTGATTGACTTTCCACGTCGCCAAGAATGGTATGGTACACTCCTTCCTTCGCCGTAAATGCTAGCTTGCCCCTTTTTTCTTTTTTTTACATGTCGGCATTTTCTGCAAATCATGTACGAAAATTGATACCAAATATGATTGCAATATTATTATCGCATATCCTTAGCCGCCCGCTGGACAATCCTTTTTCCGATTTTTTATTGAATTTCCTCGAGGGCTTATGCAAGCGCATGTGTGTGTGGGTTGCACAACTTACAAAGCCGCATAATATATTCCGTCA
>NW_023458559.1:32778900-32779904 GCF_013731165.1 Rhagoletis pomonella
AAAATCGCTTAGGCGGTTACAGCGCCAAAAAAGAAGAAGAAGAAGAAGTGCAAATCTGAACCAGCTATGACTTACTGCTAATATTTGCCTTTTTTTTTTTAGGTGTCGCTCATTTTCTCCATATAAAAAAATCGTCGCACATACACATGTTCGTTTGGTTTTCCCGTTTTTTAGAGCAAAGTTTAAAGTTATTACCTTTTTCTCCATATTTTTCATCTTGTGACCCGCGCAGAGCTCCATGGAAAATTATTCCGTTTATTATTTTTAATTTTTGTTTTTGAGACAACAGACGTGAGAAAGTTTACTGTATACCAAAGAATCTCAAAATTGTTCACCACGAAAAGTCTAAACTAATGTGCAAAAACTGGTTACCGCATACCGGCATTAGACTGTCAAAGATTTATTGAAAATGTCTCCAAGAATATCGAAGATGCCCCTCGTCCTTTTGAAAGCAGAACGAAAATATGTACTGGTTACAGAGAGATCTATGGAGGCTATGTTTTTTGATCATCTTTTTGGAAAAATCACAACTTTATTCATCGGTATATTTTTCGCCGCCTTTCACTGAAAACTTCTGCACTGTTGCATTTATTTGCTTTACTCAAAGCTTATTATAAGCGATTTGAAATAAAAAGTCAGTTCCAATGCATACATTTAGGCGTCGAGCGAGTACCCAAAAATCGCGCTTCATTGAAATTTGCTATATTTTTGTGGTTGTTCGGGCATGTGTGCACGTAGAAGGGTCAAATTGAATTTCATGCATATGTGCCCTAACACAATTTGGCCAATTTTCGGTTTAACGAAACCAGGAAATCAGCGAAGGTGGAGAGGGTGGAGAGAATGTACAGAAAACTGCAACTTCACGCAGGAAGAAAGGAGGCGAAAATGGCAAAACCACACGTCGCTGCCCACAGGAAACGAGTAAAACTAAGATGAAGTGAGGGTGGTAGAATAATAGAAAAAAATCAGGCAAGGGTTACCCCATTACGCATTGAATGTGTGTG
>NW_023458559.1:32780004-32781105 GCF_013731165.1 Rhagoletis pomonella
CGATCTGGGCGGGGTTGTTGTAGCCGCTACAACAACAACAACAACTGACTATTGATTAAAAGTGATTTTTTCATATCGCAAGTGTGCTTAGTACATGTTTTGCATGATTTATTTACCCGTTTATGTTAGAGCCTTTTGCCGTCCGCCTTATCTTTTGGAACTATTTTCTGCCTTGCGCATTCTCAAACTCTTCAAGCTCACTAACGTTTCTCTGCTTTGCTTATCTCTTCTTAAAAGTTTGCGGTAGGCAAACATCTTTTTCCTCAGCGGAAGCCGTGACATTGGTTTGCTTTCTTAAACAGGATTGAAAGTCGAGTTCGGAAATCCGCAGCTGTGCGTTACGGCTCTAGATTCTCTGGGTCAACATGTCGCCTAAGGTGCATTCTTCATCGCACAGAAGCGATTGTGAACCTTATCTGCCACTAAGTAGTTATCCAAGGAAATGTTGGCTTCTCGGGCTGACAAGCTTGGTCAAAATATATCTGCTTAAGAAATATTTCGATACTGAAACCTCACTTATGTGACGAACCAGGTTGAAGTCAATCAACCTCTCTGTAGTTGGAGGTATTTCCGTATAGTCTGATGAGTGAAGGGCCCAACCATGCAAGGGGTCTGCTTTGTCTGCGGCTCAAAAGTTTCTTAGAGGCATCCTTGAAAATTCTTTTTGCGCTCATACAACTTTTCATCCATCGGGAAGGGTACATAAATAAGCAAATGCTATGTATGTCAACCAGAAAATAAGGTGTCTAATCAATCGTTCGATTCCACTAAAAATGTGTGGATTGTTTTGTCGTACATATAGTCCATAGCATTTTCAGTACCGCAATACCTTTCTTAGGGGTCTGGATAATCGACGCACATAGCCGTAAATCGTAATCTACATTCCCTATTCTTGGGTTGTAAAGAGGCTCTTTATTTAGTTTCTCCGGATTTGCCAGTACTTTGTGGCGTATTAAACAATCAAGCTGTAACTCATAGTTGGAAGCAGTTACAAAAATGGGGAATCTTTGTGTATGGTGAGTCGCTTTCAATAGCATTTATTGACCGGCAGACGCTGTTCTGCCTTTTCCAAGTTGGATAGGGAAGCAAAGCGCATGGGTC
>NW_023458559.1:32781205-32784868 GCF_013731165.1 Rhagoletis pomonella
ATTTGCACACAGAAAAAAAAATCCTTTTATTATTTTTACAATATTTTTTTTTTGTTTTTATTGTTGTCGTTGCGCGCAGTTCCAGTTGCCTTGGGGCTACTTAAATAGGCAGGCGTTAAAAAAATACGAGCGTTATAAAAATACAGAAGAAAAAAATTTATAAGAAAATAATAATAAGCAGCAAAAAATCGTGTCCTGTCACCAACGCATGGCGAAATACATGTGCGAAACAAAAACACATACATATACCTATCTACATATAAGCCTCTGCATGACTTGTGCGAATTTTCGTGTTTTTTATCACTCTGATTTACATTGTTTTTTTTTTTTTAATTTTCCATACTTTCTCTGCCAGCCACCCACGCAGCCACAGGCGTTGTTATAACGATGATTGAGTTGCAATTTTTTGCATATTGCCACGCTCGCATTCAATGCGTAACCCTTGCCTGATTTTTTTCTATTATTCTACCACGCTCTCTCCGTCTTAGTTCTACTCGTTTCCTGTGGGCAGCGACGTGTGGTTTTGCCATTTTCGCCTCCTTTCTTCCTACGTGAAGTTGCAGTTTTCTGTACATTCTCTCCGCCCTCTCCACCTTCGCTGATTTCCTGTTTTCGTTAAACCGAAAATTGGCCAAATTGTGTTAGGGCACATATGCATGAAATTCAATTTGACCCTTCTATTTGCACACATGCCCGAACAACCACAAAAATATAGCAAATTTCCAGAAAGCGCGATTTTTGGGCACCCTCTCGACGCCTAAATGTATGCATTGGAACTGAATTTTTATATCAAATCGCTTATAATAAGCTTTGAGTAATACAAATAAATGCAACAGTGCAGAAGTTTTAAGTGAAAGGCGGCGAAAAATATGCCGATGAATAAAGTTGTGACTCTGCACAGAAGATTGGAGAATCGTCAAAGGGATATTCGATGAGGAAATAATAAGATGGGCTATATCTGCCTTAGCGCCTTTCAAAGCACCTGGAGTAGATGCACTTTCCCAGCTCATCTTCAAAAGGGGCTTCCACTAAGTGGAGGGAAACCAGCAGACCCATCAAAGTACTTACGCCCTTTCTTATAAAAACCATTGCAAAGAACCCTAGCATAGATACCAATATGCCTATCTTCCAGGAAGATCTACTATCAACGCTTTTCAGAGTCGAACAAGGACAATTAAGAAGTCTTTGGAGGACAAAGAATTGGCGGTGAGATGTTTATTGGACGTTGATAGCGCTTTCGATAATACGGAACAAAATCTAATAGACAATTACGTCCGGCGCAATGGGTTGATGAAACCACATGCCGCACGAAAGTAAACGTCCTTAAATCCAGAACCATGAATTCCATTCTAGGACAAAAATTAGTCAGATTATTAGCTACGGAAGGTTGCCGGCAGGGGTAGTGATCTTTCGTTTGATATGGTCCGTCGAACTACTCTGCCTTCTTAGTGAAAATGACTTCGGCGTTCAGGAACATTCGGACGATATTGTCAAACATAAGTTCAAAGACCCTATCTCCAACCTGCTACAGAACTCTCTGTGCATGGTCACAAATTGGTGAAGTTATAAGAGCGTAGTCAATTTCTGCAGAAAAAGCTAAGGGATAAACTACTAAATTTATTTCTTGAAGGAATAAAGATACACTTCTCCCAAGTGCTCAAATATCTAGGAGTTTTGCTTGAGAGCTTTTACAAGCTCTCATGGAATCCGCACCTAGACAAAACCTACTTACACACGTCAGAACCTCTATCTGGACTACGAAAACTAATGGAATGGAACTGGGACATCAGACCTAAACTGGCCAGGTAGATATATGATGCCCTCTCCAAACCCATTTTAATTTATGCTGCACACGTCTGGTGGAAGAAGGCAAAGTGAAGTCCATGCAGGCTAAGCTCAGAAAGCTACAACGACTAGCCTGTGTGTGCATCATTGGCGCGATACGGACTACACCAAATGCAGCTCTTGAGATAATTCCTGACCTAACTCCCCACACATTGTTATCAAGAAAAAGGCACTACTGTTTACAGTAAGGCTCATCTCAGGGAATATATAACTTAGAAAACTGGATGTATTAGGATTCACAGGGTCACGACCCTTTTTACTAGCCTGCCAATGAGCTCCGTTACTGTTCTGGATCAAGAACGAAGAACGCAAAATTACTGGAGAAATGAGTAAGGAAAGGCTTTCATTCCGGATACATCGACAAGGAGAGCCGAAGAATTCCTTCACATCAGTAGGAATGAGGTAAGCATTGCTACAGATTTTCTTACTGGTCATTGTAGGGTAATGCAATACATGACACAAATAGCATTTGTTTACTCTGAAGAAATGCATCTTTTCGTGGAAGTAAAACATACCCTGTTTTCCGCGCTGGGTATGGACCTACATACTACATACATATGTAACAAAAGGACATACAACAAGTTTGTACTCAGTATGATATTTAAAATTTTCTCAATATATTGAGAGGAGAATAATGAACTTGAAAAGCACACGAGTGTGGTTCGATGACAATCAATGGTTTTTGGTCTGCTGGACACACAAAGTGCCCAGGAATGCATACCCATACACAAACAAACAAACATACATACACACTATGCACTCACTCATATGCAATACTTAAGCTTTGTAAACAGCACTTTGAAGTAGCAGGGCGTTGGACCGAGCAGAGTGTAACGAGAACAAATGGATATGTACACATACATACATAAAAGCTGAACAGAAGTGTACGCGTACAGTAAATTACACTACTAGCACTGCTTGTGTGTTTGGTCCATTGTGGTCATGGCTCATAAAGGATTCAAATGTTGTATGACTAACACGTCGCCAAGCAGACAGGCACAATCCAGTGCTAGTACTGCTGCTGCTGTTTGTTTGAATGTTTTAAAGTATGGCAGGCGCCTCCACAACAACAACTACTCTGCTGCCCAATGGTCAACTCTGGACGTTCAGCTTCTTCCTACGCTAAATTTGCAGTTAGCAGAGTTGTGGCATCCATTGAGTGAAGTGGACTTATACTAATCTGAAATAAATGAAGAGTCTCTACCACATGCCACACAAGTGGACATAAGAATATAAATTCAGAAGTTGGAGTAGAAATCGGAGTAGCTACTTATCCAGTGATTGAAACAAGTGGTGCGACGTTTGGACGACATTTCTCATTTCTGTTGGGCATTCAGTTACACATTAGGAGTTTTTTAATTAAGCCAAATGAGAAGAGGTTCACAACCCTCTTCAAAGTAGAAAATTTATTAACAGATTTTTAGTCATAAACTACGGGTATACATTATGATCGCTTTAGAATGCAATAGAGTTGGTACAAAAAATGCGGTAACCAAACCATAGCTCACGTCAGAAAGTGAAAAGCTTAGATAGTTTGCTGATATCTAAGAGTCCCCTAAATCAGAAGCGTCTTCTTCTTCTTCTTTTTTGGCGCTGTAACCGCCTAAGCGATTTTGGCCGAGTTCAGCAAAGCACGTCAGTCGTTTCTCCTCTGTGCCAACTGACGCCAATTGGAAACGCCAAGTGAAGCCAAGTCCTTCTCCACCTGATCTTTCCATCGCAGTGGGGGCCTCCCTCTTCTTCTGCTACCACCAGCGGGTTCCGAGTTGATTACTTTCAGAGCTGGAGCGTCGGTGTCCATTCGAACGACATGACCAA
>NW_023458559.1:32784968-32788310 GCF_013731165.1 Rhagoletis pomonella
TAAGCTCGAAAATGAGGATAATCTAGTTATATGTGAACCTAGTATAAAAGTGTTTGGCATATAAAACTTGTCGGCAAGCCCAGCCTGCCAGGAAACTTTCTGCTTCGATAGGAATACGGAAGGTGAGTGGATTTAAGGAGGAATATGAAGAAATTGTTGGTGTTTAGCAGAGAACCTTTACATGTGGGACATATGTATGTACGTCGTGTACTTCAGGATCGGATCTGGATAAGAGGAAATTTGGCCGAATAGGACATAAAGAGCTGTGACAGAGAGTATGTCGAAGCAGCTGAAGTCATTCTCCTGAAATTTGTGGTGGCGGCATTCGCCGAGAAAAGTGTGTTTCCACGGCCAAAGCACGCAATATCAACATTCAAATAAAGCGTAGTGATCCACTCGGTTACGCGTATGTCCAGCTCAGCTTAGCTCGTCGGATAGGTGTGGGGTTTTGCGGATCACTTAGATGTCTATTGTACCCCGCCAACAATCTGAACCCGCGTTGGATCCTGATTATCCCAAGCTATCCCCCTTGCTGTCCCCTTCCCGTCAAACCACCACCATGTACCTTTCCCCATCCTGTCCTGTCCCGTCCTTCGCTGATCATGGCCTTCATCGATCAGCCTAAAATCCACGACTTCAGCATCTCTCCGTCCTATGTCCATCATCCTAGGCCTCGCTCATAATACACACATTATTCTTCACTCACTGTTGTTTCCAGGAAAGTTCGCTCGTCGATTTTTACACGGGCGGAAATTTGCTGGTCTTCCTCGCGGTGACCGCATTTCCAATCATGGACCATCCTTGTGCTGCCGTAGGAACGTTCCTTCCACGTCCCGAGAGCAACGGTTTCTTTGCTTCGCCTTGTTGCTGGGTTTTTTTGCTGAGGTTAAAAAACTCTGGTTAATCTGTCAGCTTGTAGTACGCACTCACTTTTGACTAGATAATTGCCAAGTGGTTAGTCTTTCCTATCTCTCTTTTTCTGTTCAGGTAGTAATAGTCTCTCTGTGAATGTTAAATGCCTGTCTGTACAGCATTGGGCAAATTTGTGGTTGTGCGAAGCCTTGAATTTCATTCCTAAATTCATAGATATGATTTCTGGTGTGCCCAGAAGAAGGTTGTGTCTTTGAAAAGGGGCGGGATCGTTTGCTCGCTTCGGTAAAATCCGACCAGGGACTGCTTGATCAGCACTGTGAAAAATCAGCGGTAGCCAGTATTATTTCGACCAGGCAATGAACATGTTTGTCACATATATGTAATACTTCTATATTGGCAGTAAGCTAACTTCTCAATGTGTAAGCATTCCGAAATCAAAGCGAGACAGTCTAGTACCATTTTTGTCAATGTATTGTGTACTTGAGTGCCGTTTTTGTATATGTGTTGTGTACATGTTTATTTATAAACGTATGTGTTCCCTTTCTTTCGTACGTGTTTATTGATATATCTGTACTGTAGTGTTTTCGGACGGTACTAGCTCTTACTGCCAAGAATGATAGATTGTATTCTCTCAATCGTGTCTTACTGATAATGTAGGAGTATTACATACATGGTTTGTCAAGAGTAGCGTGCGAGAGAGGTTTGCGCTTTTTTGTTGCGTAAAAGATCAAATAATCAGTGAGATTGTTTTTTAATGTGGAGTACAGCAGCCGATCTCCAACATTCGCTATCACCAATTTTGATCGCTGAAAATCTCCAAAAGAATAGCAAGCGCGCCTAACATCATGCAACTTCATACTGCCAGCTTTGGCTGATTACGCATTGCATCTGTTAATTTTCAACGTTACATACTATTAGGCGCCAATGATTTTGATTTGTTGAATTTTAGCAATGGAAAAATAGCGTACCGATTGTCGGAATTCCACTGCAGGTCGCCAAAGTTTAGAAAGCAACATCACGGTTGACCAAAGCTTAATCACATTAACCCTGGCATTCAGTAATCGGTCTCTAGTCACTAATAGTGAGTTTTGGTGGTGAAGTTGGATTTTGTGACTATTTGGTATTTAGTACGCTGTCTCACGTCTCTAGTCTCAAAAATAAGTCACTAATTTGTCAGCTGGCTAAGAGCAGGTCCCAAAAATAAAAATATGGAGGAAAAGATAATATCTTTCCATTGTATTAAAAAAAGCGAAAATTAAGAGAGGAAATTTGTTCAACAACAATTTCATTAGGAAATAAACCAAAATGCTTTAATATCATACGAATGTATTGAAAAAAATGTATTTTTTTTTGTTTTTAAAACATTAAAATTTAAAGATTTAAAAAATAATAAAACGAAAAAAAAAATACTAAATAAAAAACCCCCTACGGCCGAGGAGGACTTGAACCCGGACCTTCTCGGCTGCCAGCCTAATGCTTTGACCACTCGGCCATTGCGACTCTTTGAGCGGCGCGGGCAAAAGGCATACATAAACACTATCAGTTGATTGTTAGTGTTTGCTTTCACCACACATTTTTGGTGAACTTTTTGTGACTCTCTCCTTCTGAATACCCTAATCGTCTCAAGTCACAAAAATAGTCACTAATTGCTAATCTCAAATTTAGTGACTTGAGATGAGACTGAATTACTGAATCCCAGGGTAGAAGTGACGTTACAAGTTTCAAGGTACTCACCCCACTTTTCTGCTTGTGTTGGTTAGTTGGAGAACCTTGTTATTGATATCCTTAGCGGTAGGATTTTTACGCAGAGCCGCCCGGAGTCCACTGCAGTAGAGTTGAGGAATTTAAGTCTGTAAGGAGCATAGAATCTCGCCGGGGCATATCAGTAAATAGTCATGCTTGAAGAAACCTTTAGGAGCTGATATTGAACATAAAAATGCATCCAAATGGGCGATTCCAAAAAGAAAGCTTATGCAGGATTCCAGTTATATCTACCTTCCGCCTAAATTTGGAAAGTTAGCTTGAGTCAGAGTGTGAAAAAGGGGATCTATGTTTAATATACATATACAAAAACTGTGTACGATCATTGAACCCAGCCATATTGTGGTAGATTAAGTCTCAATCAAATCTCTTTCAACCACAGCAAAATCTATAAAAGTCTTCTCTTAAGCAAAGCTACTTAGCACAAATCCCTACATTTACTGCTCATAGTATATTAAGGATTACTATCTTATCTCACCGATTTCATCAACTCAATCCACAGCTATTGCCAATCAATCATGCGTTCGCCACAATTTCCCCCACCTACAAAGAAATATAATTTCTTTAAATTATTGAAATGAAGAAGAAAGAATTTTGTAATGCTCTATCGCCAGCAAACAATCGCTAAATGGGAATCACTACTGTGCTTAGTTGGAATGAAGTCAGCACACTGATGAAGCGAACCGAGACACAAAACCAAGTAAAAAA
>NW_023458559.1:32788410-32789427 GCF_013731165.1 Rhagoletis pomonella
AAAATCAGCTGTAGCCAGTATTATTTCGGCCAGGCAATGAACATGTTTGTCAAGAATAGCGTGCGAGAGAGGTTTGCGCTCTTTTGTTGCGTAAAAGAGCAATTAAATCAGTGAGATTGTTTTTTAATGTGGAGTACAGCAGCTGGATTCCAACATTCGCTATCACTAATTTTGATCGCTGAAAATCTCCAAAAGAATAGCAGGCGCGCCTAACATCATGCAACATCTAGTTAGATGCCTTTCAACTGCCAGCTTTGGCTGATTACACGTTCCATCTGTTACTTTTCCATGTTACATACTTTTAGGCGCCAATGATTTTCATTTATTGAATTTTAGCAATGGAAATTTAGCGAACCGATTGTCAGAATTCCACTGCAGGTCGCCAAAGTTTAGAAAGCAACATCACGGTTGACCAAAGCGTAATCACATTAGAAGTGACGTTACAAGTTTCAAGGTACTCGCCCCACTTTTCTGCTTGTGTTGGTTAGTTGGAGAACCTTGTTATTGATATCCTTAGTGCAAGGATTTTTACGCAGAGCCGCCCGGAGTCCACTGCAGTAGAGTTGAGGAATTGAAGTCTGTAAGGAACATAGAATCTCGCCAGGGCATATCAGTGAATAGTCATGCTTGAAGAAACCTTTAAGAGCTGATGTTGAACATAAAAATGCACATGCATATGGGCGATTCCAAAAAAAAAATGATTATGCAGGATTCCAGTTATATCTACCTTCCGCCTAAATTTGGAAAGTTAGATTGAGTCAGAAAATATACATATACAAAAATTGTGAGGTTGATCGCACTATGTACGATCATTGAACCCAAGCCATATTGTGGTAGATTAAGTCTCAATCAAATCTCTTTCAACCACAGCAAAATCTATAAAAGTCTTCTCTTAAACAAAGCTACTTAGCACAAATCTCTACATTTACTTCTCATAGTATATTAAGGATTACTATCTTATCTCACCGTATTCATCAACTCAATCCACAGCTATTGCCAATCAATCATGCGTTCGCC
>NW_023458559.1:32809427-32851897 GCF_013731165.1 Rhagoletis pomonella
CAGCCAGGTAGCTTGATGGATCTTTTTATGCTTGAACCTAGTACTGCTGAGTACCTAGTACTCAGATTTGCACTATATTATACCAAAATTGAATGGGCTACAAAGTTTATACTCAAAATGTTTCCAAGTAATCTAATTAAAAAACTCGAAATTTTCGCGAAAGTTTCTGGAATATTTTTTTCAAATGTAGTCCCTTAACTTACTTGCCGATATGCATTTTCCTGACTGCTTGTCACTGAGCACAACCAGAACCATCCACACCCAGACTGGGGTAAAAAGACTCTGCACAGAAGATTGGAGAATCGTCAAAGGGCTGTTCGACGAGGAAATAATAAGATGGGCTATATTTGCCTTAGCGCTTTTCAAAGCACCTGGAGTAGATGGCTAGCCTCTCTGATAGGGGGAAAACCAGCAGACCCACCAAAGTACTTACGTCCTTTCTACTAAAAACAATGCAATGAATCGTAGGCATATTTATCCTTCCTTAGCAGACACCCTTGCATAGATACCAATATGCCTATGTTCCAGGATGATCTACTATCAACGCTTTTCAGGGTCTAATAAGGACAATTAAGAAGTCTTTGGAGGACAAAGAATTAAGGGCACTTTCGATAACACGGAACACTCTCTCCGGCGCAAATGGGTTGCTGAAACCACATGTCGCTGGATAGCAAATGCCCAGAACCATTAATTCCATCCTAGAATAAAAAAAATTCAGATTATTAGCTACGGAAGGTTGCCCGCAGGGGGAGTGATCTTCCATTTGCTATGGTCCATCGAACTACTCTACTACTCTAGTTGGAGATAGTGTCTTTGAACCTACGTTTGACAATGTCGTCCGAATAACCCTGATCACCGGAGTCATTTTCACTAAGAAGGCGCGTACCTAGACAAAACCTATTCCAAACGCCAGGGCCTCTATATGGCCGGAAACTAATGGTACCAAACTGGAACATCAGACCCAGACTGGCAACGTGGATGCATGATGTCATCTCCGAAACCACCATAATGTATGCTGCACACGTCTGGTGGAAGAAGGCATAAGTGAAGTCCACCCAGGCCAAGCTCAGTAAACTACAACGACTAGCCTGTGTGTGCATCACTAGCGCGATAAGGACTACACCAAAAGCGGCTCTTGAGAAGATTCTTGACCTACCTCCCCACACATTGTTATCAAGAAAAAGGCTCTACTGTTTACAGTAAGGCTCATCTCAGGCAATATATAACTTAGAAAACAGGATGTATGAGGATTCACAGGCCCACGACCATTTTTACTAGCCTACCCATGAGCTTCGTTGCTGTTCTGGATCAAGAACGAAGCGAAAAATAACTGGAGAAATGCGTAAGGTAAGTCCTTCATTCCGGATACATCAACAAGGAGAACCGAAGAAGTCCTTCACCTCAGTAGGAGTGAGGTAAGAATTGATACAGGTTTTTTTTACTGGTCACTGGCACAAATAGGATTTGTTTACTCTGAGTGCACCTTTTCGTGGTAGAAAAAAGTAAAGCATTCCCTGTTTTCCCCGCTGGGTATGGACTTACATACTACATACATATGTAACAAAAGGACATACAAAAAGTTAGTATTCAGTATATATTTAAAATTTTCTCAATATATGGAGAGGAGAATAATCCACTCGAAAAACACACGAGTGTGGTTCGATGACAATCAATGGTTTTTGGTCTGCTGGACACACAAAGTGCCCAGGAATGCATACCCATACACAAACAAACAAACTTACATACAAACTATGCACTCACTTATATGCAATACTTAAGCTTTG
This sequence comes from Rhagoletis pomonella, assembly GCF_013731165.1. NCBI lineage: Eukaryota > Metazoa > Arthropoda > Insecta > Diptera > Tephritidae > Rhagoletis > Rhagoletis pomonella. Next base: position 32,811,212 of record NW_023458559.1, read on the forward strand.
TAAACAGCACTTTGAAGTAGCAGAGCGTTGGACCGAGCAGAGTGTAACGAGAACAAATCGAAATGCGCACATACATAAAAGCTGAACAGAAGTGTACGCATACAGTAAATTACACTACTAGCACTGCTTGTGTGTTTGGTCCATTGTGGTCATGGCTCATAAAGGATTCAAATGTTGTATGACTAACACGTCGCCAAGCAGACAGACACAATCCAGTACTAGTAGTACTGCTGCTGCTGTTGAATGTTTAAAAGTATGGCAGGCGCTTCCACAACAACAACTACTCTGCTCCCCAACTGGTCAACTCTGGAAGTTCAGCTTCTTCCTACGCTAAATTTGCAGTTAGCAGAGTTGTGGCATCCATTGAGTGAAGTGGACTTATACTAATCTGAAATAAATGAAGAGTCTCTACCACATGCCACAGAAGTATACATAAGAATATAAATTTAGCAGTTGGAGTAGAAATCGGAGTAGCTACTTATCCAGTGATTGAAACAAGTGGTGCGACGTTTGGATGACATTACTCATTTCTGTTGGACATTCAGTTACACATTAGGAGTTTTTTAATTAAGCCAAATGAGAAGAGGTTCACAACCCTTTTCAAAGTAGAAAATTTATTAACAGATTTTTAATCGTGAATCCAGAGCATACATTAGATCGCTTTAGAATGCATATTAGCATATTAAATTTCAAAAATGTATAAGCATGAGAGTAGTTACGAAAAAATGCAGAATTTTTAGGGATATAAGCTAATCGACGTTGTAGATGAGATGCGGTGACCAAACCATAGCTCACGTCAGAAAGGGAAAAGCTTAGATGGTTTTCTGATATCTAAGAGTCCCCTAAATCAGAAGCGTCCGCCAGGCAGTAAATGCTATTGAAAGCGACTTACCATACACAAATATCTGCAATTTATACAACTGCTTCCAACTATGAGTCAAAGGTTTGTTCTTCAATACGCCACAAAGCACTGGTAAATCCGAAGAAACTGAAGAAAGAGCCTCCTTACAACCCAAGAATAGGGGATGTAGACTACGATTCACGGCTATGTGCGTCCATTATCCAGACCCCTAAGAAAGGTACTGCGGTACTGAAAATGCTATGGACTATATCGATGAAAAAATAATGCACAAATTTTTAGTAGAATCGACCGGTTGATTAGACAACTTATTTTCTGGTTGACTCAATTCAAAAAGTGCATAGCATTCGCTTATTTATGTACCCTTCCCGATTGGTGAAAGGCTCTATGAGCGCAAAAGAATTTTCAAGGATGACTCTAAGAAACTTTTGAACCACAGACAAAGCAGACCCTTTTCATGGTTGAGCCCTTCATTCACAAATTTGCTCATCTATACCCCCCAAAATATCAGCCTGAACTACCCTGCAATTTTGTAATTGGTCTATAAGCGTCGCTAGTTGCGAGTCGACATCCAGACCCATCAGCGCTGTCGTCAGCGATGAGGGTAAGGTAAGGTTTGTGAAATGCCCTCTATGTTTAGTGTTAGCTGGAGCGGAAAGGGTGTGACACATCTGGCATTGAGGCCTTTTGTGGCTTGAAGCTTTCAACAGCCCAGACGGTCCTCGTTGGAGAGGACTTCCTGACCGGGGTGCCTACAGAATAGCTGCAGAAGGCCCTTCATGAGTTTCTCATCGCCTTTCTTAGAAATCTTTTGATAGACCCGGGCAATATTTTTCTGGTGGGAAGCTTTAAACTGCCATTGAATGCTTCTTATGCCTTTTCAATGCCATTAAATGAGATAAATAATAATAGATTAGTGCTTACACATATGTTAGTGTTTGGCCGAGCTTCCCCTTCGATTTGTGGCGTGCGCCTTGATGTTGTTACACAAAGACGAGATAAACTGACTAGAAAAATTGCGAAAGGAAGTTTTCTAGTTTAGCTGAACGACGAATTAGTACTGAAAACTGCCGAAAATAAATGCATTCCATTTTTTTTTTGAAAAACCTCATATCAATAAAGTATCTACTTAATAAATTAAGTTAAATAAACTTAAGTTGCCAGTCACTTTAAAATGTGCCCGTTCTTTTTCTCTTACTAAAGCAATCAATGGTAATGCAATTAAATCACTTCAGCACAATACGGACACGATAAACTGCATCAAATCAGACTAAAAGCTAAATCGAATTTACCAAATTTGTGGAATTTTCACACGACCAACAATTGAAAGCATAAATAAATAAACAAAACAAAACAGTGGACAAATGGGCAAACCTAAATCGCATACAAATGCATAATAGAGCACGTAAACAAATACAGGTAGATAAATATAAATCTCCTGTACACATTTGAACAATTATTTGCTACAAAGGGACGAATGAATGAAATTGCAAGCAGAAAAATGTTACGCTTCAATAATTACATTTTATATAAAATTAAATTCCAAACAACAACTAATTTATTGGTAGAGCTACCACAGTAGTGGTGAATACAAAAGTAGCAGAGCAATGTGGTGCAACAAATAGTAAAGCTTGAATAAATGACAAATTTGCGAAGTGAAACCGATTGTGTGTACAGATGCTTTACAGAACAGTTGTTTAAGGACGAATAGTATAAAGAATCTGTGGTTTTTTGCTACTTTTATGTCTTTCAATGTCGTCATGCATGTGTTGCAAAGCTCACAATGGGAAGCTTCCGTTTACAGGTGAAAGTGCCAAGCGATGTGTTCAGAGCATGGACAAATTGTCACAGTGAATGCACACACAAACAAAATGAGCTATATTGTGAAAGAACCCAGCCGGCAAAACTAAAGAACACAGGCGTTCTAGAAGCCCCGAATGGCAAGAAGTTGAAAGGACTTCGGATTAAGCTGCCCTTAGAGCCGGAAAATTTACATGAATTCATATTAATGATGACCAAGGCGAATTCATATAAGGTGGTTTACTGACGTCGTAAAAATGTCGAAATTTCATACTTCGCGTGAGTGAGAAAGTGAAAGTGTTTAAATTTTCTTTTGCTCTTCTTCCAAGAGAGGAAAATAGCTGAAATTGGACATTTGTGTATCAAGACCAAAAAAAAAGCATTATCTATGTTTTTGTTTTTGTACTACCGCTATGAGCTTATGTGAACTCACCTAACACTCACCATTTTTTTTATTTTTTTTTCTTTCACTTGAATTTCGTTGCCTTAGAAACACACCTGCGCGTCTGCTTTCGAATGGCATTGCTAGCCATTGGAAGACCATATAATACAGCTTTCAATGAGAAGGTCTTCTTGGAAAAGCCTGGCAGGAAAGCTTTTACTTAGCAGTTCTCCTCATTTTGCCGACTGGGAGCTAATATACCTTAATATATGTATTTACTTGTATATAAATAGATGCAAACATATGCTATAAATCGCTATTGGATATGTATTGTAGTAAATTCATCACTCACAGTGTGCAGCAATAAAGCAAACAGTGCACCGACATTCCCAAAAAGAAAACAAATTTTAGTATTCAAATGCGAATGACAGTGACTATGGCTGTATTTGTTATTGTTGTTAAGATACATGTTGCCAATACAGTTTAAGGTGTTTTCTAAATATCCGTCTATATTTTCTATTTACATATATACAATATAACAATGCTTTCCCCATGCATGTTTGGTCGGTTTAGTGCACCAGGGCGTATGAGTACTATTGACATTAGTACGCAAGTCGAGAAAAAGTAGGATCTAACTTAGTTGGCGCATGGTTCTAAACTAGTCTATAGATTAAGTGTAGTGTATCGTAGTCGTATTTGTGCTTGGTTTTTCGCTTAGAGTCGAATTCAAATTTAGAGTGACGAAAAGCTATTACTAAGTAGGCTAGCACTAACTCTGACAAAAGTACTGAAATTTTTCTAGTTCGTTTTTCGCATTTACTTATATATGTCGTAGTTTTGTGTTTTATTTGTGAAGATGTTTTCTATGAATAACAAAAATGTGGCAATTAGGATGAAGAATTTTTTAATATGTCGGAAGGCCACTGGATAGTGATGGGGTATAATTTCCTTGCAGGTAAGCCTTCGACAATCAGACTATTTCATAATTTTCAATTTGTATACAAGTTTTATTTTAATTTTAAGTACATCTTAATAACCTACTAGCTACTAATTTACTTTTGTATTAGAATTTGGTGTTAAAGCTGTATTTTGGTAGAACCTAATATTAAACTGACTATGATATGCATGAAAATAAAATGCGCTCTAACTTGTTAATATTACTATTAGTAAATATTATTATGCGCCCATAGTTTTACTAACATAGTTTAGAAGGATTTCACAATTTAAGAGTACTGTTACCGGCAGAGTTTGAAGCTTCTCACCCGAGGCTGCTCTATAATTTGCATCCTCCAACCTAACTAGGCCTTTGAGGCTATTTTAACTTAATACAGTTTCAATTTTTTTCGCTTTTTCAAAAATATACACTTTATTTCTCGGACGTTGCTGACTTTAGTGGACCCTTAAGTCGGAAAAGTCGGATTGGCCCCACCCATAGAGAACTGTAGTGTATCGGGTTGGAAATGCCTGAACGGTTAAACGGTATTGTTGAATGAAATCAATAAGAAGTAAATATAGTTACATTATTGCCAGCAACGAACCGGAACGGAGGCGTTTAATACAAACAAAAAATTGCATCATGTTACTCATTAAATTCCACATATCAGCACGTCAGTTTATTGAAGCATATTTACGTACATTCATACATTGTATAAGTATATGCAATATTTGAATTGTTGGTCGAAGAGTATCTGCAACAAATCGGCTTTTCAATGTCGCTACCAACTGTTGTTATTGAAGGTATTACGCTGATTTCATTGTAACCACAACCGAAAGACAAATAGATTTACATACGAGCTCCTACCACAAAATGTATACACAGTTCCACTTACATACCTGCATACATACATATATGCACTTACGTATGCATGTAAGAGTATGCTGATGAGGATTCTGTTACATGTTGCTGCCATACATACCTCTACCATATAGTCATCGGCTAGCAAAAGGATCCCATTGTCCACATTCACTCACTCATTATTAATCCGCTGTGATTGGCAGCGTTCGAATTGAAATGAACAAACGACAACTGGACAACAGTTTCATTTGGTTATTTGGAACGCATGAAGTGGCCACAAGAGGGAAAGCTGTTGTAGCTTGAGTCTAAATACAGACCCTGTGGGGAAATCTCTAGTTCTGAACTGGTACGCTTCTAGTATATTTAGACCCAGTACTGGTTCGCGTTAAAACTCTTTTGCATGCAAACCACTGGCGATGTCCTAGGCACTGTCAATTGCGCCCCACTGCATCCCTTTTTGTCGATAGTTCTGAACTAGTGCTAAGTTCTATAGCTCCGAACTAGCTCTAAAATGAACAGACGAAAGAAATAGTATCAGGATTTTTCAATCTTTTTGGTTCTTCCGCGTGTGCGATTTTAAATTATTTTCATAGAAATGTGTTTTCAATTTGTAGTTAAGTTTAATTGAATCTTTGCAAGAAATGTATGTTAAACATACCTGTAGCTGAGTTTTCAGAGGTGCTTGCTGTTATGGGTTAGATTCCAGAAGATCCCAAGATGTTAAAATGTGAACACAAATTTTGTTTTTTTTTACCAAGCTATGAAAAAGCATCTGCGAAGTGCAGAATGAAAGCAAACTATACACATATCTATGTAAAGTAAACAAGCCCCCGCTGCATCCATTTTCCGATAGTTCCGAACTAGTTCTAAATTCGACAGATAATATCTAGTTCGTTCTGCATTCCGTTTTCTATAGTTCCAAACCAGTTCTAAATTCGTCACCTTAGATATAGATTTCTAATAGAAAAAGGGAAATAAAATAGGTTTTTAAAAGTATCACATTTCGCTGATTTTGGACTGGTGGAGAACTGGTTCCTATCGGACTGCTTCGTTTTTGGCTATAAATTTGATTCACTAGTCCGCGATTTCCCTGCAGGGTATCTACATATGTATATCTGAGGGTGAGTGGCCCAGAATTGGCGCCGATTTTATCACATGCCAATATAATGTAAGTGTGTGTGTGTTTCAAGCATGACCATTAGGATGTAATACGTTTGCCCAGCTGAATAGCAGCAATTCGTGATTTTCGTATGGCAGATTGGCAGCCATTCACTTCATTTCATTAAACTGGCATCGACTTCTCCACCACTCTTTTTCTCCTCTAAATATTTACTCTACATGAACTGAAATCTGTTGTTTGCCTTTTGGTAATCACTCAGCAGCAATAAGTATTTATCTTTTATTAAGGTATGTGGAATACCGACTCCGACAGAGTTCTCCGATAGAAAATATTGGTTCTTAAGAATTCTATACCATTTCTACGAAAAGTTGTTTTTTCGCTATATAAAATACATGGAAAACTTTGGGCACTTTGAGTGACCTCTAAATATTTTTTGATTTCAAAATAAAAAAAATTGGAATATATTTTTTATCGGTATAGAACAATCCTAGGGGGTGAGAGCATAAAAATTCCGACTTTACTTTTTCACATTCATTTTTGGACCACCCTAATATACATAAATATCTGGTAATTTTTCGACAATTTATATTCTATGGCGGTTAGAAATCTGCCAAAGATACAAATAAGCGTGACACAGTTTATAAGCGGCGATCTTTGAACTGATCGCTCGAGAGGTGGCCGAAGAACTAAAGCCATGCGGCTTTTCGAGGCACATCGACAACTATTTCGACATGCAGCAGAACCGACTATTATATACCTGTACTCTCTTTCGTTAAGAAATGCAAAAGTAATGATATCAACAGAGGAGTATTCAGATACATAGCAGGGGGCATCATGTTGCCCTATTGCTATAAATAGATATATGTTCATATGGTTTCAAAAATGAACGAAGCATTGGGGAAGAGTCTTCTCACCTGAACTGATGTTAGATAAATTTTTTCGACTCATCGACTACTGCAAGGGTGCTTAAAGCGGAGTCTTGCTCAAAGACCCAGAGGTAGAAATCTAGTCTTCATCCTCTCTAATAGTCAATCAGTTCTCAAAAACTTTTTACTCTCACATAGAAAATGCAAAGTGCCACACAGGATGCCTCAACATTTTTAACGAGATGGCCCAGCGTTATATGTAGGATTCAACTCATATTTTTTTTTTGTTCCAAATTTATTTGACCGCAAGCACCACGCTCTAGTACTTAGCCATCACCTTTCAATTCGTATCACCCTAACGTACCACCCTAATAAAGCTCTGCAAAAATCAATAAACCCTTTCCAAGGAAGGTTTTTGATTATACCTACAAATACAGCTATTTAAAAAAAATTTTATTGTCGAATGTAGGTGTCACCGAAAATTGTAAAAAACGCGAACCTCAGGTTCGGCAAAATTTTTTTTATTTTTTTGTTAAACTGTCCTGCCAAAATACGGTAAGGTGTTACGATCTAAGGCATATATGTATGTATGTGTACATCTGTGTATTATGTACTAACGCCACAAAGCAATTATTTCAATCATTTTATTTTCAGTTAGTTATTTGCCAATTACATTGATTTAATGCTAAATTGAATGTAGCAAATATAGAAAGTTAAATAGTACATACATATATACATATCGTCGTTTAAAGTACAAAACCGCATATCAACAAAATACAAAACCGCATATCAACAAAATGCAAAACCGCGTATGAGAGGTTGAATAAATTAATTACTAGAAAGTTTTACACTCATATTTCAAAATGGTTCTCTTTGTTTATAAATGAATCGCATTTATGGCTAGTATATTTAAGGACGAATGGATAAGGATTGACCCAAGAGCTTGTGTGAGCAAATCCAATTTTTGACAGCAAATGTCAGTTACGCGGTTTTGCAGAATGACGATGTATTCAAATAAGCTCAACAATTTAACTGCTACAAATAATTGCCCGCTTAATAGCTGACCAGTTGCTGAAGCCACCAAAAAAAAAAAATTAGAAATCAGTCAAAACCTAACAAAGCAAAACCACATGTAATTACAATTTACACTAATTTCCTAATTGAAAACCGATTTGACATTGATTAAGCCAAATGGCAGACAAATCAACTAAATAGTACAAATAACACAAATTCAAGCCACACAAAAAACAACCAACAAATAAATAAAATAAACTCAACAGCAGGATGAGTACCAAAAATATGGTGGAAATCTAATGGGCCGCAAAGAAAGGATGAAAAGGATGCTAACCAGCAGCAACGAAAAAGGCGACAAATTAAGGGTATTAATGTGCATACTCACATTTTTGCATACATAAATAAGTATTTGATCCTCTGAATGGCAATTCATCATAACAAATAAATACCAACAGATTGTCACACAATTAAAATGTTGATGATACAAAATGCCCGGCGAGCGACGATTAAGCGAATGCAATGTTAAAGGACAAATAAGCAGGCGAATAATTGCGCGCACATGTGAAAAGGCACAAGATATACAAATAACTATGTACGATTGTGTGTGCACGTTGGAGTATTGCCACAAAATCACTGCCACATGCGGTGTCCACAAAAAGGACTCCACACCACACATTGTGTGGCGGCCAAAAAGTCAGCGCGAAAAGTTTATTCGAAAATAATTTTTCATTAAATGCGCTGCAAATCAAATGAAAATCCTGAAATCCTGCGTAATCCGCACACCAAATGTTGGCTGGCTGGCGCAAGGACATGGTGAAACAACGTGCGTATTTGTTCACTACAAAACACAAACATACCTATATGTATGTGTGTATGCATGTGTGTGGAGTATTTGTGAACATTGTCGATATGAGCATATACAGTGCATGTAATGAATAATCGTACAAGGTTTTCATCCTCAGGATCGTTAAAAAAATAAGAGAAATGAGATGAAATTTTTCAAAAAAGAGGACAAAGATCAAGGCTTTGGTAAATTTGGCAGTCACAGAGTGGTGTTGACTAAAAATTTGCATCGAGAATGAGTTCAGCTCAATAAAAATTTCCAAGCAACTCCATTTTGTAACTGTCAGCGCGTACAAATATACAAATCGTGTGATCCCTGATTTTAATAACAAAAGTCAAAATGCAAAAAAAGTTTTCTACATGCATGAACATTAAGGTGCATCACTCTCTATACTGTGTTTTCATTTCGGAAGTTTAAAGTAGATATATGTATTATATTTCAAGACTTCCGCCAAAATATTGTGGGAAAACTAAGATTCAGTTGAGCTGAATAGTTTTGAAAATACCTCCGAAAATATAGCTTTTATAAATAAAATTAGTTTTTAAAAATATTTTTTTTAATATATTCAGAGGTTAGAAGATCTTAAGCTGAAAAGGTATGCATACAAATTAAAACAAGTAAGAGCAGCGCTGTCTTCGGCTATGCCGAAGGCTTCATACCTTTCATGAACATCTGCAAATTTTACTTTGACAGATTACTGCTTTTGAATACATCTGCATACATGGATAGAGGAGTTACATACTTATATAAAAAATCGCATATAAACAATCAGAGGTATGGAAGATATACTTTATATGGCACCAATCTAAGTGATTTTCACTGCTATGTGATCGGTATGTAAACCGGTAACACAGTTTATTGGGTTTAGTTTCCTACATAAAGGAGATATATGGCAAAAACTGGTATCTGAACAATCAGTGCTATAGGAGATAAAGCTTATACAGCATAGATTTTGATGATTTTCTCAGTAGACGTTGTATTATTATTTATAAAATATCTTACGAAATTTATCGGTTTTAGCGGTTCAAATAAAGGAGTTTTACCGTAAAATCCCATATCTGAACAATCAGATGTATGGAAGATATATGTTGTAGTCATCCGATCCTTGTTATATTCACTGTAAGTATTCTGTAAATAATGAGTGAAAGTGGTGCGAAATTTCATGTTCCTAGCTGCATAAATGGAGGAGTTATGATAAAAGACCTCATATCTGAACAATCAGTTGTATGGGGTCTGCAGGTTATAGTGACCCGATCTTTGTTATTTTCACTGTAAGTCTTCTGTTGATAATGAGTTAAAACAGCGCGAAATTTCATGGTCCTAGCTACATAAATGGATGAATTATAACGAAAAATCTCATATCTGAACAATCAGTTGTATGGGAGCTATATGTTATAATGGTCCGATTCTTGTGGTTCCGACAAATAATTAATACATTATAAAAATACACCCACATACCAAATTTGATACGGATATCTCGAAAACTGAGAGACTAGATTGCATACAAACAGACGGACAGACGGACAGACGGACATGGTTAAATCAACTCAGCTCGACGTTCTGATCATATAAGTATACATTTTAATGGGTCTATCTCTTTTTGTTCTGGTACTTACAAACATCGGACCAAAGTTATAATACCATTTCATGCTCATGAAAGGTATAAAAATGTTGTGTTAACGGAATAGAAAAAAATAGATTTTCGGAAGTATTTTAAAATCGGTACAGTATTTCAAATCTCAATAGTTTTCCAAAATATGTTGACGGGCATCTTAAAATGTAATAAGTTTTATAATTTCGGTGGAAAACCTGCTGTGATAGTAAGGCAGCCCTCAAAATTTTACACTCACACATATATGGTAGCTATATCAATGGCCTAATTTGAACGATATTTAAGGGATGAAACGGCTCATATAGCCAATGAACGGGAAAACTTTTTTGAATTAGTTCTCCACATGTTATCACATCGCTTTTTTCTGAGCCCATATGTGAGGTGGGTTCTACTCTTCAGTTGTTTGTACCTAAACTAAGAATTTTTCCTCACAAACCGGTTTTACTTTTCAACACTATTCTTTGGCATAGGCCAACGCAAATTTCATATCTGGCGCTGCGAACCAGGCTGGGCATTTACCAGTTTTAATATAAAAGCACAGTTTAAGAACGGAAGGAATAATCGGGCTGGCACCAACGCCGACATTTGTCGTGGCATTACCTGAACCAAATCTTCACAAAATTGGAGTTCAATTGAGTTCCACGCCTTTAATAAATCGATTTTAATTTTCTTCTCTTCTTCTTATCAATTCATGCCAAATATAATCCATCACATTTTAGCCTGGCTTGGGGTAATCCTATTTATAGATAAAAATTCTCACTTTGTTTCCTCTTTCCCCTTTGGTTGAAATTTTCCTTCTTGAAACTCTTCAATAAAACTTTTATCGTCAAAGAGAGTTTCCGGTGGTATTTTCGCATGCATCTTTTTTAGAACAATCGTACTTAACTGCACGTAAAACTATGCGTTCTACACTTTGTATTCTTTCTTGACCATCCCTGATTTTATAAGTTAGTCGAAACTCATTCCGGTATCGCTTGACAAAAATTTCGACTGCTTTATCACGTTTTTATGTAATTATATAGATACTGCGGAAGTCCGATTATTCGTTGGAACTACTGTAGATGCATATAATATGTGTTGGTAAATTTCCTACATGCATACATACGCTGCACGCGAATTATTTCCGTTTAGTGTCGTTGTATGTGTTGCATAATTAAAAACGTAACAATCTGTCGCAAGCTACCACTATGCAAGTATGTTTTTGTTGTTTGCTATAATGCGGGTGGTCAGTAAAGCCGTAGTTACAAGAATACATACATATGTATGCATGTACATATATACGAAATATATGTAGTATGTATGTATTATGTATGCATCTCCTATTAAATTTTAGTATAATAAAGTGCAAGTTTCAAGTGGCTGGGGAATCGTATTGATTTTTAATAATTTTGTTGTTGCATTGCATTACAAAAAAAAAATCGGAGCTAACTAAGGAGTGAATAACTCTTTCGAATATAGTTAGCAGTCAGTTCGAAGTATATTTACTTGGGATCTCTGATCTTCGCAAAATTTCCTGTAAATGAAGTTGCTGATGAGTTAGCCAGAGAGGGTTCCATACTAGCCCCAATCGGGTACCGTTTCCCACTCTTAATCGGATCTACATATGTATATATGTACTTACCGAGTCCTAACCTCCAAAAAGACGTTGAGGATATTTTTTCCTAATTTTATTTTTGGTGCCGAAAGGCATCTAAATTCTCTAGGAGCATTTCGGCATCTAAAGGAAAATTTTTAATAAAATGTCGCTTACGTCCTTTTGGCGGTTAGGCCTCGATATATGCAGGGTAGTTTTCTCCACAATCTGAAAAAATCTGATCATGTGTGACACATTGTCGTTTGATAAACTCAGATTTTCTTTAAATTTGGCACGTAGATTGCCGATTTATCCTACTGCAGTACTAACTAGCACTCTTTCCAAAACTCGCCTACTCCAGCTCCAATAAATATAATTTTACTTACGTAAAAAATTTATTTTAAGTAATTTACAGCTAAATTTATTCCAAATAAATGTATCAGTTAAGAAAATAATAGCTTAAGTAAAAACTAAAAAATACATTAGATTTAGCCATGCAAAACCTACTAACAAACTAGAGGAAGAGTAGCAAAAAGAGACAAAGTGTTTCTGGTGCCGTCAAACTCCACAAAAAACAGATTACACACATGATTTGGGGCTAGAAATACAGTTCCATATATTCATGTGCCTATATGAATATCTACTCCCATACAAATGTATATGTAAGACGATATTTGCATAAATTTGCAAGTGTCGCAAAAATACTGTACTCCCACACTGACACATATTTATTGTCATAGGAAAAATGTGTGCTTCTGAAACCACATGTGCATACATATACGTATAAATCATTGGCGACAGTATCCTCATAAATCAATTAGTCAAACGAAGTGGCAGTCCAAATGTCAAAATTTGTTTGTTTGTACCTTTTAAACTCACATACGGTTAATTTGTGGTTTGTGCGCTCAAATTTAGGCAAATAACAAATCCCTCTACCAGTGATCGGACTTCTACCACATTGTGGTAGATCTGCCACTTGTTGGAGCTTCTACCACATCTACCACACAAGGTCTGAAATCTACCACATATTCGCGTTTTTGAGCGGTTTTATTTTTGCTCGACATAATTTTCTTAATTTTAAGAGCAAAAATTGTCCAACACTAAACACTATATGGTTACAAGAATGATATAATACAATATTCCCCATTCCCAGCGGCGATGAAATTCCTCAAGTAAAAGTAAACAAAGCCGAATGGGAGGATAAAATAAACTGTAAATAAATTTTCTCAATATTAAATATTTTTACAGGAAACGCGGTTTAATTGTGTTAAATTGCAAAATATATGATTTATAAAAAGAATTAATAGCAAAAATGTTAAAAAACGGCGATTTTTGTCAAAGTATTAGCAAATTCCAGTTCATCTAAAGTTTCTAAGGCGTTGTTTACTTTTACTTGAGAATTGTCAAAATCGGCAAATCCCTACTAGCGGTTTCTGGAACGTGCCACATTTGTTCGCTGCATCGTGATGTGATAAAAAGAAAAGCTGGCAGCACTCCGTAAGGTTGCGAATGGCTTTACACTGTCAAGGAAAAAAATTGCCAAAACTCAACGCATCTTCAATCTTGCACTTTTTTATACCAAAATAATTTTTTTTTAGATTCTAATTAAAATATTTGCAATTTAAGTGAAACCTCGCAGATTTTTTTAATTTTTTTACAAAGTTTGATACAAAACCTGAGATCTACCACATTTTTTAAAATCTTCCACTTTTTTCCCAGATTCTACCACACAGATTTTTTTCAAGCCCGATCACTCTACTGCTGATTGTAATGAAAATAATCTCCTCCCAACGTGTGATGCTATTACGTAAAATGCGACTGTGGTGTCAGGTGTTGCAATACTTTATAAGGAATAAATTTCTATTTAGTAGGAGAGAGAGAAACGGCTAAGAAGGTGAAGTTTAAAAATTTGAAACTGCAATTATTCACATATGTTTGTTTTATTATAAAGAATAAAGGTATTTTTTTTTTTAAATTTTGCGACCATTTAGAAAGTGCAACCACTTGCCGAACCACTTCTGTCAATGGTTAAGAAGTTCACAAGGTTAGTTAAAGTTACTGTCTTTCTGTGACAAAAACAGCAAATCTTCTTTCACACAAAACGCTTATATCACAATATCGTCCTGGCGCTTCCTTGGATGGACGTTATGCAAATGCCCAGAACCCTACGTAGACTAAAATTATCATTTTCTCCAGAATACACTTCTCTAAAGAAGTAAAATAACTACGAAAAATTCTCTCATGGTATCCACTACTAGATATAGCAATTCGAAAGTCTGGGCCTTCTCCTGGATCTACCAGCTCAGGAAACTCCCCCGACTAGCCTCAGGGGGCATTGCCGAAGCGACGAGAACAAAACCAACCACATTTTAATCAAGAAAAACTCATATCTAGGGACAATGTTAAGGATAAGAAGCTCGTACATCTCTCGGGAGGAACATAAGAGAAGAAAGGACATTGCATTATCTTTGTGGACCTGCGCATATCGAGATATAAGGCCCTCTCGGTATCATCTGGTACATTGATGCCTCCAAGATCGACTACGATGTTAGAGCAGGTGTCTGTGGTAAACAATCTAATACATTGTTGGATTTTCCACCTCTGGCTTTAACGATCCAATATAAGGCAATGAAAACGATGTGTTGACTGCACTCTTTTGGATTGTGGCACGACGTTGTTTAGAAGGTTGTCAGAGCAATACCCATTGTTTTTTGACAGCTAATGAAAAACTGATACCTGGGGTCTTATTTGGAAGAATATACGTCGTTAGATTTCCTACAAGGGAACTGTCCATCCAGACACTCACTTGTAAAGCTCGGTAAGAACTTTCTATACCAACGGCTCAAACATTGAAACTGGTACTAGAGCTGGGTGGCATCTGGACGGTAACTTCAGATGCTTTACTCCTTTGGGTGCAATGGCAATGGCATTTAAATTGGAAGTCTTTGCAAATATTGAAGGCGGCAGACTAGATAATTGGCGAAAGGTGGGGCGGACTTCAGGATCTGCAGTGACAGCCAAGCTGCCTTAAAGGTCTTGGAAACCGCTCGCGCCTCTGCAAAGTTAGTCCAGGAATGTAAGTTGGGGCTGAACTCCGTTGCTAGATGGAATGAGCTTGAGCGTGTGTGGGTGCCAAGACAGTACGGTGTTCAAGGTAACGAACTGGCTGATGAATTGGCGAACTGCAGTGCTCTGAAGCGCCCAATTGGACCGGAGCCAATTTATGGGCCAAGCATAGCGGGAACGATCGGGTGCATCAAGGATCTCATAAACAAAACTAAGAGCCGTGGGGACGATATATGATCGCCATAGGTATCATCGACGATCTGCTATTTACATCATGTTTACAGAATGAGGGTAATACAGAATATTTTCTCTTCCCCTGTTCGGACTTCGCCAGACTTAGATGGTAAATTTTGTGGTCGGATGTATTCAGAATGAACGAGATACATTATCTTTCGCTCAACAAACTGCTAAGATTCATAAAGGAGTCTGCTAAGTTTTCAGAGAAACAATGTATTCCCACCTCAAGAAAGGGAAATATGTATTCCTCTAAATCCGGTCTCTAGGCCTTAAGTACAATGGGCAATACTGCCTGAGTGCTTGGGAAAAAATATTGTTTTTTTAAGTTTTTTCGGGCCACCCACAATTCCATTCTATGTATAAAGCCTACATATGTACATATGCTACTCGCCTTGAAAGCACATGAGGCCCACTCAAAACTGATGGAGAATTTCCTTCAGATTTTACTACTCATCGCCCCAAGGACCTGGGTCAACCTCAATCGGGTACCGGGACACTGTGGATTCATGGACGACGAAAGAGGAAAGAGGCTGCAAGGAATTCATAGGTCGTGGGGTAAGGTCAGAAGGAATTACTACCTCTGGATTATGAATAGCATATAGGAAATGTAACAGGCAGGATAAGTCCTTCATTTCGGAAATATTACACGAATTTAGCTGGGTTAGGAGCTTCAATTGCGTCTGAACTGCTCGAAAACCAAATTTTTGATCCAATACTTGCATTAGGATTAAATCAAGAGCGTGCTATGACGAATATATTATTTTTTTTTTTTACATAAGTATAAGTTTTATACTCCCCACCCTTTTGTCGGCATTTAATTAAAGAGACCAGCCATAAAGTCGAAACGTGCCAGACGCATTAAAAGGTAAAATATTTCGATAATCAAAACATATAATGCAACAAAATAATAATAAAAGTACAAGCAACTGCCTTTAATTTTAATAAGAAGCAAAGCCCACAATTACTGGCGGCCAAAAGAAAATCATCAATGAAGTGTGACAATGCCATAATTTGTAGATTTTCATTAGCAGCCCAAAATAATTACGTATAAAGCCGCACAAATTTTTTAATAAAAATAATGTGAAAACAGAAAAAAATTAAAAGGCAAGCGAAAAAAGGGTTGAAGTAGAAGATCAAAGGCAGGAAAAGGGGAAAAAATATGAAAGTGAGAAGAAAAACAAAAAAGTGGAGTAGAGGGATGCTAAACAGCAATGAAGAAAAAATAGCAATGAATTGTTTGATTTGTGGCATAAGTGGAAGGGGCGTTCACTGGCAGAGAAAGTGAAGAGAAAATGAAACGAAAATGACAATAGAAACGCACAAAAATGACACAATATAGCAAAGTAAAATATAAAAAGGAAAATACAAGAGGAAATTATGTGATGAAAAGTGAGCTATGCTACTTAACCCTTTGAGTGGTGAGGAGTGGGGGAAGGAGGTAGATTTAGAGGTTGAGTTGGCATACAAGTTTTTTCGAAGGAGAAAATATGAAATGTTTTAGTTCTAAATACTTACATATAAAGGTATCAACATTTTTTTTTATAAAAAATATGCCAATGAACGCGTCTTTCGCAAGCTGCCAAATCAACAGCGCTGCTTACTTACTCCAAACTCTCGATAAGCTGATGAGGTGAATATTAGTCGTGGCATTTTTGATGTAGCCGCTGTTGATGTCATTCGCTTTGTGTAATAAACAAAAGTCATAAAAATCCTTGAACTGAAATACGAGCAAAAAATGCGAATAATCATAATAAAACCGATTGAAGGTAAGCAAGTAAAGGGGTGAAGGGAGTAAGAAAAGAGACCAACGCTATGCCGGAAGTTGATACTCGAAAAAGAGGTTGGAAAAATGTAAAGTTGAGTGATTTTTATTCGGCCACTGCCATCACGAGCGCACTGCAACATCGATCTTTATACGTAGAACACAAAAATAATAAAAAACAACAGCAAGCACTCGATTGAAAGCACATCACATCCCGCAGTAGCTGACAATGTTTAATGTTGATTAAGCGCGCGACGTTTGAAGATGGTCACGTGTCCGAGCATTCCGGTCGGCGGCCCAACAACGGGTGGCCGCCACTATCCAAGTGCAAAAAGGATCTGTACGTATGCTTGTGTGTGTGGATATTTAAGGGAAATAATCAAGCATATTAATGAGCCGCGATCGTGAAAGAGTTAAGCGCTAAATTAGTGGGGGTTGTCTTCACAGGCGCGGATTCTCATATACACAAAAATACATATATAGATATATACCTATATGCACAATGAAAGTCATTTAGTTGTTTTTTACGTTTTGGTACTTTTTTCCCTGCTTAATTACTTGTATCTGATTGCGCTGCATTACATTCGTTTACACAAGCAATCTGCATAAAAAGATGTTTGCATATTATTAAAATTTTCCTGATTGTGACTTTTCAGGCGCTTCACTGCATTCACACGCGCTCAACTGTTTCCCATCAATGCATAGAAGCCAAGCATATTGCTAATAAATGGTAAAATGAAGTAAACGGATGGACATAAATAGCCAACCCACGGCGTGTTTGGACATTTGCCTAAATTAGCGTATAAAGGGTTAAACCCTCAACTTCATTTATTTTCAACTAATGTGATTTATTGTTTTTATTTTGTTGAAGATAAACACAATTGTGGGAAGGTACAGCTATGATTGGTAATTTTGCAGAGCGGTCTGTGCGTAGTTAAAAAGTCATTTTAGTACCTCAACCTAAATATGCTCAAAATGGCTGTCACAGGATAACATTATGTATTATATAAAGGGTTAAGAAGAGAATTTAATTATGACGAAATTATTGGCCTTTTAATTTTAATTTAGTTTCAAACAAATTCCAACCACACCAGTGTTTCGGATGGTTCAATCTAAAAGTCCACTTATCGATTACTCTTTCAAACATTGGCCAGTCTAGCGTCGCAACTGGCTTATCTACGAAACGTTCGGTTTCCAAGGATAAAAAAAAAAAAAGAATTGCAAATACATACTTATGTGTTGTTCCATGTAAAAATTTTGTTGAGCATACTTTGTATGGAAGAAACTGCATAACATCATCAACAAAAAAAAAAACTTACCAGCCTACAACCACTTAAAGCAATCCGATTTTATGTATTTAACAGTTCGAGCGTACTCGTGTCTTCAGGTTGCTTATCAGTCCATACGAGACAAATTCGCTTTTTTTTGGCATAGCGATCGAGCGCTGAAAGTGATCTTTTAGGCCGAGTACGGTATCACTCGGTTGATTTTTCTTCTATTACCGCCACCGAAAACGTAGCTAAAATTCGACGAGCGAGAAAGAACAACTGGTACGACGCAAGTCTGGCGCAAGTAATATGGGATCAAAAAAGAAAGCTGAAGGAAGAGGCAATCGTGATATATTTTTCTTCATAATTAGAGAAAGTCTAAAATATGCGACAGAGAGGAGCTTGAAGTACCGGCTGAAGGAAAAATTGGCTAAAATGTTACCAGAAGCTAAGCGACTCACGAAAGGATTCGACACCAGGATGAATTTCTTTAAGAACAACCGCGGCGACCTATGGCATCAATGCCGAAATTAATGGATCCACCCCTCGAACATAGGTATCCTATGCCTAAGAAAGGCGGCCCCGCTATATGTGCCACTACCGCGGAATCAGCGCCTAAAATGTTACCAAAAAAGGTTCTATCGAGCGCATTGTGTGAAAGCCAGCCAATATTAGAAAAGATACGCGAGATGAAGATGGACGGTGGAGGATGAGGAGTATTCAACTCTTAATTTCCTTGTCGATTTTAAAGACGCCTTCGGTTCCATGAAAAGCCTATACAGACATCGTGGGTCGGAATTCGATATTCTCACGAAGCTAATACAGCAGTGTAAGATGACGTTGAGCAAAAACATCAACTCCGTATGAATTGGAAAATGACGTTTTTCGAGCCCTACGATAATAAAAGGAGGTTTCGGACAGAAGCTGGAGAAGACCATTAGAACTTCAGAAGGTACAATTACTAGCGTACGCCCATCTTACGATATCATCGGCTTCAACAAGCGCTCCCCTTGTTCTGCCTTCTTCATATTGTATATGGAAGCAAAGCGAATGAGCCTGGTCGTAAACGAGGCAAAGAAGAAGCATATCTGGTCACGATATTTGGCACTCACAATTTTGCGTAGCGTCTGACCAGACTACTCCTCGAGTTTGAGGTGTGCGTATCAATCTTATTACCACGAAAATAGATGGATCTATATGAGCATCCATTTCAACGCTGAAACATACTCGAAGGTGTGCCGCTATTAGAAAGACGATATATATATATATTTTCTCGGACGAGGAATCAAACCTAGTCCTAACCGGTGGCGGTACATATTTACTTTTAGTTCTATATTATACACCTACAATATTCAACAAATTTTTATAAACTACTGACTGACTGCTACTGGCTTCATTCAGATAACCTGATGACAAACTGCTTTTTGCATGATGACAAACACAGCGAGCTATAAAGCTTCGACATATATTTAATATTTTGGAGCTCATAGTTTGACGAGGAAGCACCGGCTAAGGGGGTAAAAAATCACTACAGCTTCTTCATTAGCCTTTCAGCTACATATCGACGGCTGAGTGGAGGATCGACCTATCTCAGCTGCCTATTCAAATTGCCCTATCTCAATATATTTTCAGTTGAGTTAGAACGTTCTTAAAAAGTTTTCTGAGGACGTTTTCGAACCGGTTTATTAAATATGTATATTAGAAAACACTATTTGAAAAATAAAAAGAAAAAAAAAATCGGCTTGATGCTGTTCATAAGTAAATATAAAAAATAAGTCAAAACTTTGAGATACATACACAGGAAATATCTTCCAATTTCCTTTCGACCCTTTACTTAATGCCCCACTACCTACCAAATAATCCTCTTCGTTGCTTCTTTATCACTCCATCACCACTAAATTAGTTTCCTTCCACAGCTTAGCACACAACTCACCTCTTACATTTGACCTCAATAATAATCTTGACAAATAAATCAAATCAAATGCTTTATTACTTCGCAAATAATAAAAAACGCTTCCAGCCTATGAGTACACACATTGCTTGTGAGTGTTGTTATGTTATCCTAATCAGCAGGACACACAAAGCCTAATCTGTCACACATGTGTTTGTATTAGAAAAGCAGGAAAGCAGCTTCCGATGCTGGGGTTCTTATCTGAAATTGCAATCGAAATTGCAGTGAAAGGCATAAAAATGTTTTGTAAGTGGACATAAAAAAGTGTTTTTGCTTGAAAAAAGAAGGGGAAAGAAGTTTTCGTTAGCAACTTATAAATACAAGGAGAACTTACGGGTCGTAAGATGTGTATATTTATTAAATATTCTACGTTCGTTTGTATGCATTAGCATCTTAGACCTGTGTCTTCGTAGTATAATTAGTAAGTATCTATTACTCACAACGTCAAGGTTTTTTCCCCAAATGGAACTAATTGAGACACCGATGAAAACTCCGTTAGTTAGCTGCTATACTGATGGCTCCAAGACCGATCATAGTTTCGAAGCAACAACCCAGAAGTTCCCTTTTCACTAGCATGTGTTCAGTTAAATTTGTCTTTCAAGCTAATGTTCCTGCCGCCGGCTGCCAATAACGAACAATAATCAGTTCAGGAGAGCACTGCCCCAGCTTCGAAGACTAGTAATGCTGCGGCCAGCATAACCTAGTATAATCCACCTGTGCCGGAAGTATTCCGTGGGCAAAACCTCCTTTCCCTCACTGCCCTATTTTGTAAATTTTGTGGTCTAGAACCAGCCCGATGCCGCTACTAGCTTTGACCTAGCAATGATCTTAGTCACCTCATAATTGGAAGCCGTGAGCTCCGGAGTATCTGGTAACATATGTATACAATCTGGTGCGGCTCTGGTCAAAAAGCACTTCGAATGGGCTATTTAGCTCCAGCCTGGACGATCCTTAACACGGAAGCGGATGAAAAATTCATCCATCCCATGAAAAATTTTCCTCAAAACATGATCAGAAACTATTTCCTAGAACGGGTCTTAGGCACACAACACTGATTCCTGATTTTAGTTTGGTATTGTCTTGATAATGCAGAGGCTCTTTCTGTAGTACCTAAATATTATTTAGCATTCTGCAGCCTGGCTAAGGGTTAAGTCGAGGATGTTTGTCTTGCATATTTTGAGCCAAGCTTTGCTTTTTGTTCAGTACTATGCTTAAGTAGTTTTGGAATTCCCTTAGCTCCACAGCGTCGGATTGCCTACGGCAGAGAGATGCAGTAAGGCGATCTTATATTTCCTGATGCAAAGAACTAGGTCGGATTTGCCTGTATTCAATTAAGTGATGCCCAGAGAAAGGTTTTACTCTGTGCGCGTTCATATAAAAACTACCCAGACCTTTCTATTTGGTCCATCTTTTAACTAATCTAACCGCTGTTAAAATTGTCCCATAAAGGATATAATCAGACTTTCTATGACTAAAGTCCGCAGCATCACTCACATATGGAAAGCAAGCAATAATACAAATATTATATGTAAGTGTGTATGTATGTATGTATATTAGTTACTATTACTATAAATAAACAATATTTTAAACCACCTGCTTAAAAGAATTTTGCAAAATTTATTTCCTTTTGGAGGTTTTATAAAATATAACCTGCAATCATTTCTTAGCACATTAAACGGCGCAGTGGATTACCAGCAACAAATGCCGGAGGAGACTTAAGTTCATAGAGAAATATAAAGAAATAAGTAGCAAAAGTTGAAAAGCACACTAACAATAAAAATAAGTTAATCCTCAACCCAAATATATTGTACATACAATACGCATGAAAAGGACACATGTGCATAGGACAACACATGGAAAGTAAAAGCAAATAAATATTTCTTCTATTCAATAATGACAAACATATTATTGTGGCCGTCAAGCAACCATGCAACCGAGCTGCCAATTTGTCATCAGATATTTTGATCGAAAAAAATAGAAAACTTAAAAAAAAAAATCTTGCAAAATGAGGGAGGCAGGTTTTTTTTACAGTTCATTATCGGTTCCCCGCAGTGTTGCCGATAGTAACGCACACAATGGCAGCAAAGGTGATTTCACGCAGTATCGCATGTGTGTTCCGTGTGTGTATGCTCTCTTTGCATCATTGTGTGGTCGTACGCAATTTATTGTAGTTTTAACTTGATGACTGACATATGTATATCTGGACCCATACATGTATGTATGTATATAAGCGGGAAGCCATTGATACACGTGTGTGTGTTATCGTATCGAACACATATGTAAGCGCATATGCTTGTATATGTCGAAGATTATTTGCGTCCGCATTCGTGCCACTGGTCTTTTGTTGGACTCATGTGTGAGCAATCTTGAATGCCACTAAGCGTGTGCTCTCCTCCATCCATGTCCAGTTGCCACGACCAACCGATTTATAAGTTGTTTTTTTGCCGACTTATTGTAATCTGATCGCATGTCCATTGCATGCTCGCACACACTTCTAACTAAATATGTATGTGTGCATGTGTGTTCTTTTGCGGATCACATACGCATGTGAGCATATTTTTTCTTAAATTATGATTAAGTTTTGTTTTTTTTTCTTCCATCCACATATGGATTTATGGCACTGAAAAGTCATTGTAAAAATCGCTGCGTGCGTTTAGCTTTGAATGTTTTCATTTCATTTTTGGATTTCGTTTTACTTTCTTTCATTGCTGGTGCGTTATCTGATATTTTTTCCTTTAGTTGGCGTTGGCATGTGAGTTTTTCTCATACAATTTTTGCTGCCCATTGGTTTACCTCTATTATTGTCGTCTGCTTATGAGCGTATCATTATTTTTGATTGATGTGTTTTGCTGTGTGCCGAGAGCGTGGAGGGGGCATTAAGTTTTCTTGCCAAAATTTTAAACTTCAGTTTCTGGGCCCACCCACTCATCCATCAACCAAATAATAAAGTGGGCTTTCAATTGTATTTAACTTAAGATTTGTAATTTGATAAAGTTTTGGCTGCGAAGAGTCAGAGTGAGTTTAGTACTTTGGGATTTGAGAATTTTTTAAAGTACAGTTTCGTTTATTGCAAGCACTTTTGATTTTATGTATTTATGTATTGGAGTGTTGGTGGGGAAATTGGGGAAATTGGGGAAATTTTTCGTAAGAGATTGAGTCATAAATAAAAAAGTAATTTCTCCGTTTTTCAAAGTTAGCCTCCGAAATCGAGATATAGGCTTTCGAAGTTCGAAATAGGACCTTTGGTAAAAAATTGTTTTTAATTATTTTATGTACATAACTATAAAGTAAAAATATAGGCACAGCCCGCCTTGTGCTCTTATTTAAACGGTATATAACTTTTTTTGTGCAAACCTATATTACAGGTGCCATAAATTGTTTTAAAATCAGTTCAAAATTTTTTTAAATGTGTATAAGGTTTTTAATTTTTTGAAGTTTGCATTTAAATAAGATTTTGGAGGCTAACTTCGAAAAACGGTTAACGGAAACTTTTTAATTATGACTTAATCCCTTAAAAAAAATTGGTTTGGTCCAATACCCAGCCGAGTGCTGTACAGTGAAATTTTTAGGAAAACTTAAAGAAAATACTGATAGTTTTTTTTCTTGCTTCGTACTGTTTCATGAGTTTTAGGTAATCTTTGCTTGGCCCCTGATCCCTTTATTAAAAATAAAGCAGTGCAATTAACTGCGTTGTGCGTGTGCCGAGACAATTGAAAAATTATCTTTTTACAATTAAGGTAAAAGTACCCCCTTTTGGAACGAGTACCAGTTTTAAAACAATATTATACATTTTTTAGAAAAAAAGAATTAAGCCGCCCTGTGAACACACGTGAGTGCGAATTTCCTGCAACATCGTGAGCACTTACAAAATTGCGCAATTATTGACCGTATCTGCGTCCGCATAATTGCGCAATGATTGATCAATTTCGTTATTTTTCTGAAAAATTATATTTTTATCATATAATTAAAACACACTGGTGAAAAATGCATATGAGCTTTTCGAATTCACTGAATTTTCAAAATTTTCAAATTACTTAATTTTCAATTTTTACTTATTTTGTTGTATTTTCGAATTTGAACTATTTTACATAGTTGAGAGTCACAGCAAGTTTGAATATTTTCGCAGGTTTAGAAAATAACAAAAATTTAAAAATTTTGAATTTTATGAAATTATTAAATTTCTTGAAATTTCTTATTTTTAAGAGAATTTCCAAAATTTTAAAAACTGTCGAAATCTGGGAGATTCTAGATATTTTGCTAACATAAGAATATTTTGAAATGTACAAAATTATTGAGATTTTAGAAATTTGTATATCTTTCAAAATTTTGAGAATTTTATTTGTCCTGAAATCCATCCTAAAATGTAAAGATGTGAAACATCACAAATTGTCGAAAAATTCTTATGTTCATGGTCCTTGTGTAACATTGTTGAAAAATTCCAAAAATTTTCCACTTTTCTAAACATTTATTTTGTGCTTTGTCTAGTAATATCATAAATTTTGTGTTTCTAGTTAGGCTTTCGTTACTCGAAAATTTTACCTCAAAGAGGTGTTTTATTCGATATCATTTATTTTGGGATAGCAAATTTAAAATCAACGCGAATCCAAACAATATAATTTTAAAAATTATTATAATCAAATTAGAAGAATATATTAATTTTTAACCATTTGACGATATTTAGAGCGAAATTTTTTAATTTTGAAGCGCAATATCCCAACAAGATTTTTCCCAGATATAAATAAGCTATATATAAAATAAAAGCAAAGATTTTGGGCTAAATTTGATAAAACCTAGAAAAAAGTCGGCTTACCAATTCTTAGTTTTCAGGCATTAACAAACATGTCATAGCTTGTTTTAAGATCTTTCCACTAATATCCGTGAAAATGGTATGGGTCGAGTGGTGCGGCCTCAGTGGCAGTTGGAAAAATTACCTTTTTTGATTTTTAAGATTTCGGAGTATAGTTTCCGAAGCTTTAATACATTTTCTAGACACAATCGGCAAGACCTTTCCAATGATACCTTAACCATGTCGATTCGACGTCTAGATAAAAAGTTCCAAATCTCGTTATAAGCGAGGCAACTTTCAGTACTGAGGCTGCTTTCGTCATTGGACGCACTGCCGAGCGCTGTGGTTAATATTTCAACACGAATTGAGTCTGACTACCCTGCAAAGCTTAGCCACGAGCGAGGTCACACCTCCGCAGAATTTTTTAGCTGAACAGGTACCAGGCCACCGACACACGGCGTCTTGAAAACGTTGAATAAGTTTATAGCCCAGCTTAGGTGATGCTCGCTCAATAGTTCCAAGTCCTAGGCTACTTAAGATTCCGTACTGACGTATATATTGCGAACTACTGAGAAAGTACTTAATAATAATTCCAGTTACTCCACGCAGTTCATTGGCCAATTTGCCATCTCATTTTCGTTGTAACCTCAGACTTATAGATTACACATACATATGTACTACAATCGTATATAATATGGCAGTTCTTGATCAAAGCCCTTAGATCAAAGACGTCCTACATCAATCAGTGCGGTTTGCTCTTGCCCATATGAAAGATAAGAGGAAACGATCTTACACTCATAATTTTGTACTCTAAGGTAAACCTTACGAAGAACTCGTTAGTCGTTTCCTTAGAAAGACTCCGGTTTCCAAAAGTTGTTATTTCTACCCAGATATCCGTAGGGGTTATTTTGGCACGCGACTTTTCAACACTAAACTGTATATAGTATGTTTGTAAATTTATATATTCAGCTGATCTGAGAAATAGTGAACGCTTGGACCTGTATAACCAGAGGTGAAAACTCCCAGCTAATAGGGAGCCAGCGTGAGATCTAAGTGCTCCCTTATGATAGCAGTTACAAAGCTAGGATAATTTTACCATTTGTACATACCTAATTCTTCATTTCTACCTTAAGTTACATATTTTCTGAACAGGCGTTTACCGGTTGCCGTGTCCAGGAGTCATCTATAGTCTCTGAAACTGACGCCCCTGGCTCAAGCAAGTACGTATGCATTTATTTGGATTTCTATTGTTAATAATTGTCCTCAGATGTATTCATATGGAAGTAGATAAATATCATGTAAATATAAAAATTATGCTGGTGATTGGTTATGCAAACGCAATAAAGCTAATTTGTTAATATGCTAAAAATTCAAAAATCACTTTAAAAATTAACCCTTATATGCCGAACTTACATACATAGTACATATATATAGTTGTGATGCACATTGTTTTTCTTCCCACACTGGATGCGGTTGCTGCGACTAATCGTGTGAAATGGAGGGTAGGCTCGATATTTTTTTTTTTAAGTTTTCAATAGCTCTTCAAAAATGCATTTACATGCAATTAGGTATGCAAATTAGCCAAGTGGAATTGAAAATTTCACAATCAACATTAATTGATCGACGTGTGTCAGCAATGTTTGGCGACGATGGCTACACGACTATACATACATATGTATATCAGGAATTGTGAAAAATTATGAGCAAGAGGATTTTGAAAATTGAGTAATTTGTAAAAGTCTATTTTGATTGCATCAGCATCAGCACTTTTTATTGAAAATTATCCAAAATTAATTTAGTTGCCAAAAATTTGTTATCTTGGCCTAACTGCGAACAATTGAAACAATTTTCTTAATTGACATGAAGAATTTTTTCAATTGATTTGCTCCGATCTCATTCATTTTGACGTGATTTTCACTCAAGTACATCAGAACAATGGTTACCTGATACTTTTTTGTTCCACAAAAGGTGCACCGAAGTTGAAAAAAGTGCCACAATGCATAGCTTAATTCGAATTCAATGCACTTTTAAGATCCCTGCCACTACATACAATCAAAAGCAGTTTAATCCTTTAAGAAAACATGTCAGTTGGTTTATTTGCTGCATACCGCTGCTGTCAATGCAGCATAAAACGACGATTTGAAGATACAGATCGTATGTGGAGATAAGCCAAAGGACTACAACGAATCATAATTTCCTTGCAGCGATCGTTGAAATTCTTATCTGTTAGACGAGATCAGCGGCGGTTGTAGGTACAAACAAAGGGCAGTCGCTGCGAAAGTGTGTTTGCTTTGAGTCAAGCAGTGGCCTTTTTCACTTTTCAAAAGCAAAAAAAAAAAAATTTACAAAATAGACATTCAAGATTCATTTTAAATAAATGTCGAAAAGTAAACAGAGTGCCCTAAATCAACTAATTCGTATATAATTAGCGGCGAAGAGTTCACATTTATCTTACGTATTATAGGTTAATGTACCTTAACCCTAGTGTGCTCAACAAAATTAATTAACCTTGTAGTACAACTGGGGTACCTGGGTAGCCACTTACGGATTTATATCTAAAAATATGTATTAAATATATTCAGATATGAGTTTGTTTTGGTATCGATCGTTTACTTTACGCATATAAATAATAGGTTAAATTTTTTTTGCACGTTTGCAAATGTACAATTTTCCTTAATTTTTTTATTGCCCGAAAAGTCAAAAAAATATGTTAATATTTTTTTATTTTAGTAAACTAAATATTATTTTTATTATTATTTATATTAGCTCAATTTAATAAATAAACAATTAAAAAACAATATTGTTTGTTATACCTTACTTACTTATACATATCTCCGCCTATTTAAAATGTGGGTACCCGGGTACCCCCGGTTGGACTATTCGTGTACATTTTTCCAAATTCAAAAATTTTCTGAGCTGAAAAGAATTATAAAATATTTTATATGCTTTTCTCGATGTAAAATCAGTCTAATCGTGGAGAACCGGGTGAATTTTGTAAAATTGTTCCAAGAAAAAAAGTTATTTGATACAATATGTGTCGCTGGGTACCCGGTCGGGCACACAAGGGTTAAATCCAAGTGATCAGATATTTGCAGGTTATTTGAGGATGTTTATTTACGCATATAGCTAGTAGAACAAGGGGCTTAATTATGTACGTATGTACACAATTGAAACTTAGAGAAACATAGTTGAGGTCCATGACAAAAAAAGTCTCGGTAAATATTCCTTTGAATGTAGGAAGAAAAAACGTCAATTTGATTATTGTTAACGAATGTTTATCTCGTGCGAATACTTACTAAGATATTTTTTCGTAGAAAATATTATTTTTAGAAGGAGGTATTTTATTTTCAAAATAGTACAAAATTTTATTTAAATTTGATTATTTAAATAATTTCAAAGTTCCAAGCCTTATATATTTGGATTTGCCAGCAGTGAAAATTCTGAAAGAAAGCGCCATCCTTCGTCCGGTAATTCCTTCATTTCTGCTGTAGCCATCAGTTAATTCAACCGTTTTTTGATGTTTTTATTCTCTCCATTTTGTCCAACAAACAGCACCACTCCCAATAACCAAATAGACTTAGTTTCAACACTGTTGCTTGCTCCTTGAAATTGTTATTGCATTTGTTTGTTTGTTAACATTTTGTACTGAACAGCTGATTGTTATTTGGAAGATTGATATCTAAAGCAACCTATCTATCAATCTTGCTTGTCTGGTGCAAACACAGGGTTGCATATCTCACATTTAAATAGCCAATATTGGAGTTAATCAACAATCTCTACTTAAATAGGCTATCTGAAATTGTGCGATGTAGATAAAATAAAAGTTGCGCATTCAGTAGTCAGTCAGATCGACGTTTATCCGACGAGTGAAATTGTAATCTGCCCAATCTACAAAAAAGGCGACGCCGCCATACGCGCCAACTACCGCGGTATCAGCCTTCTAAGCATAGGTTACAAGGTCTTCTCGAGTGTATTGTGTGAAAGACTGAAGCCCACAGTCAATGAACTGATTGCGCCTTATGAATTTTGGCTTTATACCATCCAATACGCCAAATTTTGGAAACGATTCGCAAGAATAGGACCGACACTCACCATCTCTTTCATCGATTTCATAGTTGCTTTCGATAGCACGAAAAGTAGTAGTTTGTTATCTCCACGAACCTAATATGGCTGTGTAAAATGACGTTAGGCAATACCACCCCAGCTCCAAACGAGGTTTAATGTGGAAGAAGTTAATAAGAGCAGCAGAACTGAACCGCTCGGGTACAATTCCTTACAAGAGCAAAAATTACTGGCGTATGCCAACGACATCGAAACTATCGGTAAAAACAGGGGCTATGTCTGTTCTCCCTTCTCGGAATCAGATAGAGAAGCAAAGCGTGTGAGTTTGGTGGTGAAGGAGGACAAAACGACGTATCCTCTGTCACAGTCACAGTAGAAGCGTGTTTGCGGCAACGAAGTAACACCGACGGAGACTCTACTTAAGGATCGTTTTCGAAGCTAGGCTCACATTTAAGGCGCATTTGCAGTCGGAAAGGAGGGAAAAGTTAGAAGCAGGGCTGTCAAGGCTTATTATACATGCCAGTGGTCCTAAGCAAGAACGAAGACTGCTGTATGTAAGTGTTATGAGAAGCATTCTGTGGTATGGAGCACCAGTTTGGTCAACAGCATTTAGGACGAAATCTTACGCCCGGAAAGCTTCGTTAATGTACCAACTTTGCTCTTTAATGGTATGCTGCACGTTCCGAACAATGTCAGAGGAGTCAGCGTTAGAAATATCAGGTCTCTGTGCATAGTGGCAAGAGAAATAGTTGCAACTACGGATAAGCACGGGAAATAAAAGTTGCGAAACCGCTGGCACCACAAAACTAACGGACGCTGGACTTATAGACTTATTCCGAGTATAAGGAAGTGGCTTGATAAGATACATGGACGAAAACTGACGATACTGCACCTTCTCTACAGGACAAGTAATCAGAGACGCTGAAGATTGTTTTTTCGTTTGACTGCAGCTTGCTGCCTAAAGGGAGGACTTGAGCATAAATGCGAGGAGGCCACTTAAGGTTGACAACCTTGTGGTTATCATGCTTTTGTTAATAGAAAATAGAAAACTTTTGGTAGAATTAATAAAACTAGTCTAATTTTGAGCTGCTTACTAAACCTTCGACAAGCAGCAATTTACTGCTTTTGTTGCAGTGGTAGCAAGGGTGATCCAACTCTCTTCATCTCAAGTTGTCCCGACAGTTGTTGTCACTTTCAAAATCCGCCTCAGATAAGCTGAGGCCTAAGAACCGTACTGCGGCGATATGCTCTGACCGCAAGGCTTCAGGTATCAGAATCGTCGAGTTTAACGGATATGCAGGGAGGTGTTTGGAGCATGTGATTGCGTAATAGGTAGCTGTTGGTGCGCCTGATCTAAGTGGAACCAGGTCATTCCGCTTGCCTTGTGCGGGAATTGGTTTTTCGAAAAACGTCGTTTCTCTAGCCGAGTAGGTGCCTTGCCACCTGTCATTTGGCAGTTCGTTTTGATAGCTACTTCGTTGACATTGCAGGAATAACTGCTTCGAAAGAAAAGTGTTGTACTCTTTCACCTGGGTATTTTCCAAACACCTTACCTACAGCAGGCACATAGTTCATGCCTAGTTACGTTAGTGATCGTACCCTAGCAGTTTGCTGAAATTTCTTTCCGCATTTCGCTCACACAGCGGACTTTTACTATATTCACAGAAATAAACTCAGCCAAACTTATTGGCCCTTTTCACACATGGTGTTGCGCTAAGTCTACAAGCATGTTGAGGTACATGCAGAGATACATTATGGCAATGGGTGTTGCACTCAATATTTCGGGCTTGCGTCACATTTTATATGAAGCCATGTAATATAGTAGCTATAACTTAGGGTCAGAAAATTTAAATACGTAGTCAGTTTGAGCTTACTAAGCCGTAAGCCCTAGGAATGGGTGTTCGCAAGCGTGATAATTTACCGCTATTTGACACTTGGTTTTTTCAAATCACCTTATCAAAAACTAAAGCTTTATTGCACCGTTTCAGGGTCAGACCGATACCAATGCTTAATAAAAACAAAAAAAAAATATAACTGAAATTAATGCAGTTGGGTTTTTTCAATCTAAAAATATTTAGCCAATACATTTGTTACAAACCAAAAAAAATAAATTTAAACTATAATTTAATTTAATTAATTGCTTAGTCCCCGCCGACCAAACAGGCGCAGCATAGCTAAGAAGCGTACAGCCAATTGCCCTGTATATTGCCAACAACGTCTCTTTGTCTTGGCCGCAGGTGCAGCCGGTGATTGACTTGAGGACCTTGTTGCCGCTCTGCACTAAATTGACAATTATGGTTGTGTGTGCGTAGAAGGAGAGCAGGCTATCAGGCTAAGATTTTCGGGTTATTAACCATCGAAATTGGTGTGGTATCGACTTGAATACCTAGCTGAAGCCTGACCTCCTTCAGACCGAAGCAGATTTCATCGGGGAGAGGGTTAGGCTCCGTGCAGTGAAGATGCGAGAAAATTCCGAGCGGTAGACATTTACTTTCGAGCAGAAATCATCTATCCCATTTCCGGACACCAAAATCGAACAGTCGTCAGCGTATGAAGTCAGGGAGACTGCGTCCGGTGACCAGCATTTGATTCCCTGTGGGAGAACAAATGTCCAACGCTGCTAGAACCATCCTCTCATAGAGCGATTTCAGTTTAGGCCACGAGTTATCTGGGTATTTATGGCACTAAGAGCGGTCGCGGTGCTTACGAAAGCATTAAGATGCTTCGCTGGGGTCAGATTACACGTGAAGTACGGGAGCAGCAGGGTCGCAAGCGTCATCACTACTATGGAAAGCAGTTATCGGCCGATCAAACGCTCCTTTGTTAGCTGGTTTCGCCGGATTTATTAGTGAGACCACTCTCCCTTACTTAGGCATATCTGGAATTATGAGTGTGGCTAACAGACGGAGTAAGAACCTTGGTGCAATATAGATACTACTCCCGCTAAACCCAATTTTGTCGGCGTCAGCATACACATTCCGTCGGGATCAATGGGTTTGGAGGTTTTCGTCTTCCTGATGGCCACCTTGACTTCACCGCTGGTGAGAGCAAGCCCTGCACGGTTTTTGGCAGTTTGTTGTCCGATTTGAGAGAAATCTCATGGCTGACCAGAGCCTACCGACCGGGCGTAAGTTGTCACGCTCGTTTGTGAGTGCAGATGTTTCTGCCGGAAAGCTTGGGCAGACCAATAAGGCAGTGATATTTGATAAAACCCAACAAATTTTAATGTACTATATATACGGATTCGTAATGAGCAAAAAAAAATATATATCAAAAATAGCTTTAACATTTGCCGCACCAAAATTAATGTTGCCCTGTGTAATGAATCATTACAAAGCAATTTTACGTTTACTTCGTTTAGTAGGCAATGAAAAACGTGCAATTATATTCAGATATGTGTACCTATATATATTTTTTTGCATAAAATTCCATGGAAGTTTGCGTAACATTAACCACCATCAGCAGCCATTTTGGATTCTTTAAATGCCAAAGAAAAAGGCTAAATGAATATAACTCCACCTAATAAAAATATTTGATTTTCTATCAACCCAGAAACTGAAGCTCCACCCAGAAATGATGATTCATCGCTAGCACAGTGGAAAAAAAACATAAAAGGCAGGCACAAGGTAAGTAAAGAAAAAAACAAACCGTCTCTAAAGAAGGCAGTCGGTATGCTTCAGACAGCAGCAACTACCATGACAAAAGATAGTAATGGGCAACAACAACTACCAGATCTATGCCACTGTAATGTGCTACTCATGACCGCCAAACATAAACGACATAGCCGCACAATTCCAAATACATATACATATAGGTATATAGATATTTCCCACAAAAGAGCACGTGAAGTGGAGTAAAGCAAAGAATGCGTAGCTCCACCCAGAAAGGGAATACCAAACTAATTTTAACATAAATCTGGGCGTACATACATACATATGTATGTATAAATAAATACGGTTATGTGCTATACGTTTGTCTAAGAAGGCGGAAACCATTCGAAAAGCGCACAACAATGCCGAAAACTCTACGTCGAGCAATGTGGTATGACCTTAGCAAAAGTATTATGGAGCAATGTGTCCAAGTGAAACAGCAAGCGGAAGTTAGTGGATAGAAAGAAGATGAAAACATGCTAATAATATTATACCAATGTAAAAGCCACGCCCCTTGAGGTTTGAACGAAAGAAAGGAAATGTAGTATAGAGCAAAATTAAATTGCCAAAAAAAAAGAATAAAAGATAAGGTCTGGAGTGCAAGGGCGATAATACTGGCGATAGCAGTAAGCAGTAGGCAGACACAAAGCAGTCGGCGCTACTAAAGAGGCAGACACAATAAAACACAGCCGTAGGGCAATAAAGGCAGGCAGAGGCAAACAAATACACACAGTGTTATACTTACATATATGTACATACATATATTTTTGTTGCTATACAAAGTCACAGAGCGTGAAAACAACCCCTGAACGATATTGGGTATGAATCGAATATACTTACTATATATGTAGCATGTATATATATTTGTATAGGAAAAAAAAAAAAAAAAATGATTTTACCAAAAGGTCTACATGGTAAGACGAAGGTTGAGAAAGTCAAAAGATGAGAGAGAGGAGAATGGAGAGAGAGTGAGCGAGAATATAATTGTATCTTTAAGATACCATAACTATGTTTATATTTATTTAAAGTATATAAATGTCTATGTATATGTTTATGTAATTACCCTGCAGCAAATCAAACTGGTTCAGAACTTGCGCTGAGCTAGCCTGAAAAGGGACGGTACTGGTTCTTCATCTATCCCAACTCAATGCTTGCAACTGTCTTTTTTAACATGGCGATGTCCTACGAAGTGACAATTATCGCCCTCTGCAGAACTTTTGAACTTGTTCTGAGCTGACTCTGACTTAGATGGTTCTGGTACAGTTCATATAACAACAGTTCTTAGATAGTTCAAAAAGGGTCACCTCCGGGCTAGAAAAAATGTGGCTAGTTTTGAGCTGGTTCTAATAAGTATAGTATAGAGCCTTTTCTTTAAAAAAGCACGCATACAATTTTGTAAATAAAAATACTTCATTTTATGTTTAAAGAGCTATTTGTTTTGAACTAATTTACTTTTTGAAGCAAACTGTGTGTCAATTATTCCTTTATTTTCTAAAACCGTTATTCTTAAAAATAATTTATATTTGTTACGTATAGTGGGTATTTCTGGGATACCTATAATTAAAAATCTGAACTAAGTCGTGTAAAAAAATGAGAAAAACGATGATATATTGAATGATTATTTGTGATAACTCAGCGTTAAATTGGATTAAATTTATTGAAATGTAATACATAGAATTTCCGGCATCTCATAAGAAATATAGAATTTTGAATATTTACAATAGTTTTCATGCTAAATATTTTTCGTAAATTTTTTATTTAAGGATGGCTCATAAGTATTATAACATAAACAAATAAATTCACGTTTCTAAATGTGTTGGAAATTTAGTAGAATTCTAGAAACTGTTATAAAAACTTCAATATTTTAAATCAGTTTATGAGTATGCAGTTCTATAGCCCATTAAATTTTAGTATAATTAATCGCGCTGATTTTTTATAACTCTTTTTACGCACGCTCTTGAAGGCATTCTCATATTTAAATATTTTCGTTTAAGATGCAAGATTACACTTTACTACAATAAAATTTGATGTGCTACAAAACAGAATACTCGAAATAGTTCTATCAAGTTTGCAGCACAGTTAGGAATTTGAATTTGAATGGTTTATGGAGTATGAGTACTTAAATAAAAACTAAACGAAAAATATTTAAGATGAAAAACATTGGAAATTAAAAAAAAATCACTGCATAACTACACATTTCGGGTCAAGGCGAATTTATATAAGGTGGTGTTGTTTAATCAGCTGTGTGTAGCGTTTGATTGTCAAAATTTTATATTTTGCTAGTGAGTGAGTGAAAACGTGAAAGTGTTTGCATTTTCTGTCGCCCTTTTCATTCGGAGAAGAATAGCTGAGACCAGCTAAAACAAAAAAAAACAAAATACAGGTAATTGTTGTATTTGTTGAATCGATACCACCTTATATGAATTCGCCTTGTTTCGGGTGCTTAGTGATACATTTACGTATGTACAGTACCGTTCATATCAATAGCACTCCCATTTCAAAGTGAGATTGTGTACCACTTTTGTTTATTTTTTTAAATCTGATTAAAAAGTCAAACATTTTGATGAAAAATCGTTACGTTTAACTTTCGTTTTGTATAAAGTTTTAAGACACGGTTTATATGATTTTTTTAAGCATGATCATTTAAATAATAACAAATTTTAACTCTCAATATATTGTGAATATTTAAAAAAGAAATGGTGTACGCAGACCTTTCCTGTCAAGTGTAGCTTAACTAAATTTTATATTTTGCATTAAATTTTATACGTACGTAGATATGTATAACAATGACATTAATGCTACCAATAACGACTTTTTTGGAAATATTTTAGCAGTTGCCCCATAAACTATGTAGAGAATTATATATTAAATAAACGAAAACAGTTTGTTATTAGTTTTAGGGTCTAAGAAATTCAAAAAAATATAGTATATTACATTTGTGCATCTTTTGTCAGCTTTCACATGACCAGGATGAGTATCATTGATGACAGCGCAACTAGCAACATATGAGTTTCAACCGTCCAACTCAGCATCCCTTTTTCAGTAGTTCAGAGACAGTTCTGAAATTTGTAGGGCGGAACTAGCGCTTTGACAGACTGTCCCTAAATTTTGCTGCAGGGTATGTATGTATGTTAGGGCGGGTCAATTTGTATGGATCGATTTTTTTGACATTGTTCCTAGCATATTCGGATTCTTCATAAAATTCTAAGAAAAAAATTCCTCCAGACCATAGCTCTAAAGTTAATTTCGAGCCTGCGCATTTTTAAAAGAAGATATCTTATATATAAAAATGAATTGCTGTCCGTTAGCCTCGCTAAGACTCGAAAACAGCTTGACCGATTTTAATATTTTTATTTTTTCGGTTTGTTTTTTATAATATCCGGATGGTTAAAACCAGAAAAAATAGAGAGTTGCCACCTGTTTAAAAATTTCAATATAAGTAAATTAATTACATAAATTAGATATTGCAATATGGGTGTCAAATGAAGGCTTAGAGGCGAAAATATTTTTTAGGGGGGTTGCCACCTGTTTCAAAATTGAATTAAATGAAATTGATAAGATAAATTAAATATTGCAATATGGGTATCAAATTAAAAAGGGTTAAGAAGGCTTACTACTGAAAATATTTTTGAGTCGAGTTGCCACCAATTTCGAAAATTTAATTCAATTAAGGTAATAAGATAAAGTATGTATGTATTATAATATAGGTATCGAACGAAAAGTATTTGAAAAATTATTGATTAAGAAATATTTTCTATAGGCCTGCCACCTACCTGAGCGGTAAAAACTAAAAGCCATACTCGCAAATATTATTCAAAGCTCTTGAGGCTCGCATCAATGTGGAATACTGTAACTCCGTCAAGTTAGTGTTTATTGATGGCAAACAAAGTACTATCATGTTTGGCAATGATATCACCCCATCGAACAATGCACTTAGCCTCGATATAAAAAGAGAACAAAAGCCGAAGTATTAGCCGAAGCAGTTCACACAAATGTTCCACAATTGAACTAACAAAAAAATATGGCCAATGAATCTTTTATAGAAGCTGTGAACACTGGAGTAAAATTTAAACAAAAAAAAACAAAACCGACTTCAATTCTCATATACAAATTTAAGTGTACCATTATTTTCTTCGTGGCCCAATTATCGGATCTACACTCAATTAGTAGGAGACTACCTCTGAGGAACCACCTTTCCTTTCAAAAAGAATTATAGAAAACGGATAACGTAGTCCAAAGTTACGCGGTAACATACATAAAAACATATTCCGACGAATTGATAAAATATGCAGATTAATATTTAATAAAGTGTTACGGATATATTTTTTTTAATACAAACCTGTGCTTGGGAGTTTATTGATACGAAAAATTAATTTCTGATATCTATTTTTTATTGAAAGAACCGCAAGATTGCACTACAAAGCAAATTACATATTTTTTACTATTGTAACGGGAGAAGTTACTGTATGTATTTTTTTATATGTACAGTGTCGAACAAAAGTTTTGGCGCAGTAAATTTTCGCATTACATATATGCAAAATTTTTAATTTATTTCCGATAATTTTTTATAAAAACATAGTTCATACTTAATGTGGCCAACCGTACTTCTTTCGGAAGTACAGTACTTCTTTTTTCGCTCTTGTTCTTTGTACTTCGAAGTGCAGTCAAATGTACTTATTTGCGATATTTTGTACTTCAGGAGGATGATTTTGTAACCAGTTAGCGACAATTTTCGATCGCTATCGCACTTTTTGACGCATGATATAAATGTTTTTGCGTCTAAAAGTGCGATAGTGATTCGAAAATTGTCGCTAACTGGTTTCAGAATCTTCCCCCAGGTCCTGTAATTCTCCGATCTTCTGGACGATCGTCACATGGTCTGGGCGATAATTTCGTTGAAACCATTAAAGTCGCCGCGGACCGATGGCATCATACCTGCACAGCAGCGAAGGACTCTGAAGGTGTCGTGCGATTGGTTGGATCCCATTTATGCGAACTGCGTGAGGACCGGGTACATCCCGAAGGCTTGGAGTTCAGCCCGAAGGGCGGAAAAGGCGCACATGTTTCCCCTAAGTATTTTAGGTCAATCAGTCCCTCTTTGTTTTTGCTAAAAACTCTAGAGAGACTAATAGACCTCTGCATAAGAAACGCGATTGCTTGTGACTGTCTTTCAAGAGCTCAGTATGCTTATTGCAAGAAGAGGTTGGTGAATATCGCCCTGCATACATTGGTAAAGTGGTCATAGGAACTTTTCACGCATAAAGATTATGCAGTAGGGGCCTTCTTCGATATCGAGGGGGCCTTCAACAATGTCACACCAGAGGCAACAGTCGATATAAATATTCATAAT
Source organism: Rhagoletis pomonella (assembly GCF_013731165.1). Taxonomy (NCBI): domain Eukaryota; kingdom Metazoa; phylum Arthropoda; class Insecta; order Diptera; family Tephritidae; genus Rhagoletis; species Rhagoletis pomonella. Next base: position 32,849,209 of record NW_023458559.1, read on the forward strand.
CAGGGGGTCGAAACCAACCTAATAAGGCTTATCTACAGCTCACTACCGCGAATAGAACTGTCGCGGCGGAGTGGGGACGCGCCTGCACTCAATGCAGAGTCATTTGGAGCACTCCACAAGGTGGTGTTCTCTCTCCCCTGCTCTGGATTGCGGTTGTAAAAGACCTTCTAGAGAAACTGGATAAAGTGGGCTGTCGGGTGATCGCCTATGTAGATGATGTGGAAATTTTGGTTAAGGGACGATTTCTAGACACCATTTTTATTCTGGCTCAGGGTACCTGAACCAGGTAACTAGGTGGGCGATCAACGGCGGCTGTTGTGGAACCCTAATATTGAGGTAAGGTAAGAAAGGTGTCGGTTGCCTTGTACTTCTGTAGGGGTCTCTCGCCCAAATTAATTCATTAGCTCTAGGAAACCAGATTTAAGCCTATATTGTTTCAGGGAGCCCTTCTCTGGTGGAACTTACTAGAGAAGGCTACACTTGTAAAATAGGAATTAGCGGAGCATTAGGAACCACACCTACACTGGCGCTTAACTTACATATGTTGAACACGGCGCCTGCGGATATTGCAGACAGAATTGTCGCAGCACGAACTGCTATTGGGCTTAGGGGAACCGGGTCCTTTCGTAACATAAAAAAGGAAAAGATGTTTCTCTGCTGCAGCAAATGTTTTAATAGGGAACTTTTAAACATGTTACCTCTCAAGGGCTAGTGATGGGGGTTCTGACAGGCCATTATGCGATTGGTATTCATGCGTTGCAACTTGAAATTTCAACTGATCCTCGCACTTTTCAACAAACACTGAGCTCTCAGGGATCGAAATTAGCCGCATTCGAAATTTCATAATCGACTCGCGGCGTTAACTTAACCTAACCTGTACTTCTTTGTGCTATGAAATAGTTGGTCACATTATTCATACTACACTAAAACACATAAAAATCAAATGTGTAAACTTTGTGAAAAACTCAGGAAAATTCAATAAATCAGCATACTAATTTGCAATTTTGTATTCAGATTTTCAAGCAACTTCAAACCTGCATTTTGATAAACTAAAATTAAATGTATTATTAAACTGCATACTTGGAATTTTTCTAAAAAATACTTTGCCTATATTGCGAAAAATTTACGGTGCCAATACTTTTGTTCGTTACTGTAAGTAAATAAACCCTTAAGTTTAAACAACCAAAAAAAAAATTTACAATATTTCAAAATTATTTTTTCGAATCATAAATTTTTTTTATGATTAACAATGTATTTATATTTTTTTGTTTGGTTTTAGATCCTTTTTGCTTTCAACACGAGGTATCTTTTTTCTAGTTTCTATTGTCATAGCCATAACTCCCTCTCTATTTCTATCAATCTATCAATGAATTTTATATTTTTTTTTGGCATTTTTCCTAGATACAAATAGAGCTTTATAAAACTTGTATAACACCAAATGTTTATCTTGCTTAGGATTTTGTGTTATCCGGGCAGGCTTATTAATTTAACCAGAGAATATGTTTTCTTTATTAAGTTTACCCAGTTCCCCATTTTAAACTGCTACCTGTACTGTATCAGCGGTTAAAACTTGTTAAATTTTTATTTAAAATTTTCGGTAAGGAATAAGCGAGTGGATGAAAAATATATAAACCGTAAGAACGGCCCATATATATGTTTATGAAAGAATACACACATGCGACGACTCTAGCCATTTTGTGTCACTCCTTTAAATCATAGTTATTTTTTTCTTATGGTATTAAAAAAATATCGTTCGTAACACTTTAGTAAATATTTATCCGTATATTAACTGAGTATATATTAAAGACTAGAAGATGACCCGGTGAACTTCATATCATCTATAATTTATTTGAATTTCACTTTGATCAATTATAACAAATCTTCAAAATGCAATGTAATGAGATCACTAATACTGCCCGCTGTTATAGCTGATAAAAGATTCCACACCTATGAGATGTGCCACGCCCCTTTTTACAAACTCATTTATATACATATATCTTTCCATAAGCACCTACCATAGGTATCTGTGCATTTCAAATTTCGAGTTCATGTGACTATAATTCCGAAGTTAGAGCTGATTAAAAATTTTCACTATGGGAGGTACCCCTCATCCCCCTCCCCCCCTTGGCGAGTTTCAATTTTTTTACCCTATTATAGGTCCAGGAGTCATGGCAATACTTTGGCAAAATTTTATTCGATTCTGTACATCCGATCAGGCTGCAACCTGGTACATACATACATACATACTTCCACAAATATATAGTAGATTTGCTTTGAAGCGCCATCTTGCGGTTCTTTAAATAAAAAATAGATATCAGAAATTAATTTTTCGTATCACAAAACTCCCGAGCACAACTCTTTATTACAAAAAAAAAAACATTCCTAACACTTTAGTAAATATTAATCTGATTATGGACTTAGTATTAATTAAAAATATTTTCTTTTAAAATTGCGCAGGCTCGAAATTGATTCTAGAGCTATGGTCTAAAGGGCTTTTTTTCTTAGAATTTTGTGTAGAATCCGAATCTGCTAGGAACGATGTCGAAAATAAAATTGACCCGCCCTAATGTATGTACATAAATATATTTGTATGTATGCATATAAAAAAAAACTAAATAAAATACTTTTTATACCCAACCGCACTTGTGCGCAAGGGTATTATAACTTTGTGTGCATAACGGTTTTTTTT
>NW_023458559.1:32851997-32853686 GCF_013731165.1 Rhagoletis pomonella
CTTGTGCGCAAGGGTATTATAACTTTGTGTGCATAACGGTTTTTTTTTTAACGGCCTAAAGGAATCGAGATAGATATACATATGTAGACATATGAATACTTAATTACGCAGAATGAAAGAAGAAGCCGATTTAAACGATAACCTAAACAATAATTGAGATATCTTAACAAAATTTGGTATAAAGGCTGCCCCTCTTCCGAGGTAGCATTAAAAACGGGCGAAATCGGACGGTAACCACGCCCACTTCCCACATAACGGTATTTTCTATAAAAAAAAAAAATAAATGGATCCAAATTGTTGAAAGCTGGAAAGGGGAAGTAGAATTTTGGCATAAAATAAGATAACTATAAAGGTTTTGGAAAATGGGCGTGGCACCGACCACTTATAAAGAAATGCTGTTTCTCAGTAGGCGCTTAACCACCCCTACCAAACTCGGTACGAACATTGCTTAGTGTCTCACTACGAAACCTGTTGAACTATTTTTGAAATCGGACAGTAACCACGCCCACCTCCCATATAATGGCAATTTACAGAAATACAAAAACTGCGACAAATCAATAACTCTTAAACCTACTTACCTCGAAATCGATGTTTGCAATATTCTTTTAGCAGTAAATCAGATTTCTGCACAGTTTTTGGAGATGGGCATGGTACCGCCCACTTCTGATTACAGACATATGTATTTGTATCTCGGTAATCAAATTATCAATATCTACCAAACTAGGTGGAGTTAATCCCCTTGGTGCAGAAAGGCAATGTGTTGAAAATTTTTGAAATCGGAATAAAATTACGCCCACTTCCTATATAACTACTTATGACTTTCAGAAATAAGTAGAAGTTAATACTTACAAAAATATCTAAGAAGAAATAAGATTCTTAAACTGTGTTTACATATAAATATGATCTCAATCAAAGCCCGTTTTTTAATCTCCCCGTTTACACAGGCAAATCTCAGATTATTTGCCGTCAAATTTGTTGTGGTTGTTATTCTCACATCTCAAGGAGAAGTATTGTTTTTTCTCTGTGCCACCGCGATCAAGTTTTTTTTTGCTATATTAAGCAATTTAAATATATTTGCACTCTACACACCTCTTTTCCTTGCTAACGTCCATTTTTGTTTACTTTTCCATTTGTCATTTCTCCTTTTCGCAAAAAAAAGCGATAAAACTAGGTTGGACACCGAAAAGCTATCGGTTTAATCTGAAATTATTTTATAACAAGTAAGAGCAGCGCTGTCTTCGGCTATGCCGAAGGCTTCATACCTTTCATGAACATCTGCAAATTTTACTTTGACAGATTAGTGCTTTTGAATACATCTGCATACATCGATAGAGGAGTTACATACTTATATAAAAAATCGCATCTAAACAATCAGAGGTATGGAAGATATACTTTATATGACACCAATCTAAGCGATTTTCACCGCTATGTGATCGGTATGTAAACCGGTAACACAATTTATTGGGTTTAGTTTCGTACAAAAAGGAGATATGTGGCAAAAACTGGTATCTTAACAATCAGTGCTATAGGAGATAAAGCTTATAAAGCATAGATTTTGACGATTTTCTCAGTAGATTTTGTATTATTATTTATAAAATATCTTACGAAATTTATCGGTTTTAGCTGTTCAAATAAAGGAGTATTACAGTAAAATCCCATATCTGAACAATCAGATGTATGGAAGATACA
>NW_023458559.1:32853696-32857559 GCF_013731165.1 Rhagoletis pomonella
TTGATCCGGATATCTCGAAAACTGAGAGACTAGATTGCATACAAACAGACGGACAGACGGACAGACGGACATGGCTAAATCAACTCAGCTCGACGTCCATTTCATGCTCATGAAAGGTATAAAAAGTAAATAAAGTAGAAGGACAAGTGGAACATAATGAAATTAAACATTAATTAGAATTAAATATAATAAAGTATTAGTGAAATTAAAATAAAAAGGCGGACTGAAAGGGAACGCAGAAACGAAACGAAATGAAATAAAGTGCGGCAAAACTAAAAGACGCGAAATTGAATTAAATAAGCAGAAATTAAATGAAACGAAACAGAATGGGATGGAGCGAAATTAAATTAGATGAAATTAATTGAAATGAAATCTGACAAGATGATGCAAAACATAAACAAACGGAATAAAGCGATGAGATACGAAATGAGATGTTATAAAAATAAACTAAATGAAACGATCGGAAAAGGAATGAAAAAAAATAATAAATGAAGAGAAACGAAATAGAATGGCCATTAAAAAAACGAAATAAGCATAAACGAAATGAGTGAAAACGGAGTGAATTGTGACGAAAAAAAAGAAACGAAATAAAATAATCAGAAATGGGATAAAAAGGAAATGAAATAAAGTGATCAGAAAAAAATATTACAATAGAATAAATGGGACGGTAATTAAATTGTCAAAATTAAATTACGTCTTTAGAAACTGCAATAAAATTATCGGAAACAAAAAATTTAATTAAATGAAATGAAATTAGCAGAGTTGAAATTAAATGAATGGAAGTGAAATTAAATAAAAAGAAATGCCCGTAAATTTAGGAGACTTGCGGGAAAAGTAGCCAGTAGCATAGTTCTTTTGCTGTATATGGTGCCGCTCCAATTTAGATTGTCAGCTCTTGTTACGTTTGTTAGCATCAGATGGAAAAAGTGGCACGAGAGTGAATCGGCTTGTTTAAAACCTCGTGTGGTCTTAAGCATTGCGGGAGAAGCCCTTCGCAATTCGCAGCAGAAAATTGTATCCAAGGTCACTCTACTTAGCCGTATTTGTTTCGCAGGCGCCGCACATGCAGCTTCTCTTCATGCCATCAAAAGGAGTTTAAAGATCAACAAAAAGATGGTGTGTGTCGATTTGCATATCGAGTGTCTTTTCCTGTGAAAATCCGGTCAATGGTGGTACACGGAGATTCCAATCTTCTGGCATGTATTCTTCAGATCAAATTCTGCTTAATAGCTGGTACATGCACCCGACCAGCTCTTTGCCATTGGCTGCAGGATGGTTTTGTATGCTGCGTATTTCTCTGCAGAAGCCGCGCGGCACTCTTCGTCATACCAGTTGTTCCTGCGTTTGCGGTAGTAGCCAACCACCTCTTCCTCAGTGGCACGCAGAGATTGGAGGATGGATTTCCACTGCTCATTTATATCCGGTTTATGAAAAATTTCTTGTTTAAGCTGTTTCGTGTGACTGCAGCTTCACATTCTTCATTGCACGTAAGCGCACGCGGACCTTGGCTGCATCAAGGCAGTGATCCGAGTTGATGTTGACTCCTCGGGTAAAGAACGCTCGAAGCGTATCTTCCATCTATCATAACATTATCAATTTGGTTCTACGTTTTTTGGCGAGCGGACTCCCACGTGGCTTTGTGGCTGTTTCGATGATAGTATCTGATACTACTAACTACCATCAGTTCAGAATGTTGGACCAAACATGCTTTTTGGCTTCATCGTCTTTCTCCTCCGTCGGGGCGTGAACACAAACTATGATTATATTCTTGAAATTAGCTTTGATGCGGATCGTGGCAATTCGTTCACTGTTGGGGGTGAACCTAGAGACATGGTGGCGTAGTCTCCGCCCAACCACGAATCCCACACCAAATGTGTGTGCCGTCTGGATATTTTATGCATCCGCATCTCCCGGATTGCAGTGATATCAGCCTTATATCTTGTGAAAACATCCAGAAATTGGAGAAAGGCACCTTGCATATAGAGGTTCGCTTTTTCCAAGTGTGTATCCAACAGGATACACGGTTATAAACCGAATAATTCGATGTGACCCCACCGAAGCTCCCAAGCGGAGGGGTATGCTCTAGAAAAATTGATGTTATTCTACTAAAAAGTGCGCTTCTAGCTAAAGAAATTCAAATTTGGGGTATCCGGGATGTAAGGAAATGATTTTTAGGTAGCAATAAGCGACAAAACATAGAATTATAGCAATTGGTGGGACAACTTATGAAATGGTCAGATAGAGCGCAGAGATTAACCAGTTGACAACTTTCTGAAGGGAATTAAGAAACCCTTGTTAGGAAAATTGCCCCTACGGACACTCGTTCTTTGATTGGAAGTATGGAACTTGCTATGCATATCTTTCTAACCTAACCTAACCCAATATCCAATTGGAAGCACATGGCATTGGAACAGCCTTCAGTTTATTAAATACGAGCTTCGAGGACCAGTGGCGCAGATAGCTCATGTTAAAAAAAAATGTAATAAGTTTTGATCCCATTAACACAAAGGATCTAAATGGTCTCTTCTGAAAGTCATTATAGAATATATCTTTATATCACCAATCGAAATGACTATCTACTGTTAATTAAGAAAATAAGTCAATCGCTTATCCTTCGTTCAAGCATATGATTAACTTCTAACTTCAATTTATTCATCGTCGGCATAATCATATCAGTCAAAACGTTTGCAATCATCAAAAGGAAAAAAAGAATGAATGACAATGATGGACGACCAAAAGTACCAAAAATCTATTTCGTACTTCCTGTACGAATGCACAGAATGAAGAAGAAGAATTTCCGGCGAGCGGCAGAGAAAGTAAAATGAGTAATCGAAAACATTGCAGAAATTCATACTTTATTTCGGTGGATAAATACTTACATACATAATTAATATTTCTTTAATGAGCAACCACTTTTCGTCACGCGTAGCTTTCAATGACAATAACAGCAACAACAACAGCAACGGCGTTGATTTTGATAAATTTCAACGAATTTGATAAGCTTTTGTATACCAACTGCGTCCTAAATATTATTACATCTTCATAGTTTCTATATCTAATTTTTTCATTTGTTATTCTTGCTTTATTCGCTAATGATAAAATACCCTAAGTTTGCTTACTGCTCTTCTTTGCATCTAATTTCGCCACCGCAATCGGTCACGCGTCACGTAATAATTCTCAAACACCTTTGAGTAGAGGGGTTCCCAGCCCACTTGCTTCTGGAAGTGGTAAACAAATACACAATTCGAGTGCTTTTGTATTTATTATGCTTTTTTTTTCGATACTTGTAATATATGTAAGTATGTATGTGCAAGTACTTAAATGTAAGTAGGTACATGCGAATCAGTGCTTAGTGACATATCAGTAATTAATGATTCAGCGTCCGCTGGTTGTGTACCGCCTCCAACCGCTCCGTTGGTAGTCATTACGTTGCCAATTTGGAGTGATCATTATGTTTATGTATTTTAATGTTTTGGTCGGTTGGAATAAATTTTTTTTTCGGCTGCCTATCTGTATCCTGCGTGTCAATTCTGTCGTGTCTTGCGTGCTGTCTGCAGAGTTTGGTGTAAATCATCAATCATATTTGACTTTGGAAATAACTTTTCATATCAATTTGATTTGGAAGATTCATTTATGAAATACGCTCGTTAGCTTTTCGTCTCCTTTGACCTGTGTATGTATGTAACGGGTGATTTTTTTGAGGTTAGGATTTTCATGCATTAGTATTTGACAGATCACGTGGGATTTCAGACATGGTGTCAAAGAGAAAGATGCTCAGTATGCTTTGACATTTCATCATGAATAGACTTACTAACGAGCAACGCTTGCAAATCATTGAATTTTATTACCAAAATCAGTGTTCG
>NW_023458559.1:32857659-32867271 GCF_013731165.1 Rhagoletis pomonella
ATTCGCACATACACGCATTAGAACGCGCTTTTGTATTAAAATTAATGAACCACGGCGGCGCAAGCGCTCAGCAATGTACGCACGCATACAGCGGCAGTAAATGCAAAGGATAATGCGAAAATTTGCTCAACATAAAGTAAAGCCTATGCGAGCGTCAGAGGGATGGTATATGTGTGTTTGTGTGTGTAATTGTTGTTTGGTATTTATTTGGCTTTACCTTTATTGAAATGTGCTCAGCTGCATGTGAGTGTGTGCGCGTGTGTGTGTGTTCCTTCCGTGCGTTCAGGCAAAATAGCACAAAATACGAATGCAAATCGTAAAAATTAATGTGCCGCATTTAGGCTGCCGTCATCAACTTCCTTGACGCATTTACCCAAATGGTTGGCAATGCAAAAATCGCAAAATGTCATAAATTTGTCACTTTTGATGTCTCACATGACAACAACAATAACTAATAGCAAATGCAATAACAATGAAACATGAAAGCATACAAGGCGCATTATTATACGAAATATTGCAGTGAATGCTGGCTGATCCCATGCCAAAAAATTTTCCTCTGCCCTACAGGCCTACACGCAACGTCTAAGACACACAACAAAAGTGTTAATGAAGAAAATGCATTTGTGGGCTAGTTAAAAACCTTTAATAGCTAGCTGTACTTGGGCTATGCGCTTTGTGCTGATTTTTATGTTTATTTTGTCAGCAGCACAGTAGTTAAGAATAAGAAAGCAACTCTCTTATCCTTACCACCAAACAATGAGGGTTGCTGCTTTCTTATACATATATATTTTATGTATGCATGTATGTCCATTTTTAATTAGATATTTCTTAGGCTGTCACGCAGACTCCTTTCAATATTTTGATTGCTTTGAATTAAGCATTGCGAATTGCGCAATGTCTTTGCAATTGTATGAATGTGTGAAGGAAAGTTAAAAGCATCGTTAAATGTATGAATGCAGGCTGTATTATAAGAAAACATTTATAGTCGTGTTAATTAAGGCGCTTTGTCGCGGCGGTAACAGAGTGAAGCTGAAGTTAAATTCTCATTTGAAGACAATAGATCAATCGCGTAAGAAGATATGTCAAAAAGTCAATTTCAGGCTGTAAACTTTTTTTCGCTCCTTAACTCCAAACAAAAAAGAGCATTCTCCTCGGAAAGAGGCGGCTACGAAAAGCAATGCCTGTTGTAAAGCTTAAAATTAACGATCGCAGAAAAATAACGAAAATTTTCGATAACTTAAAAACTAGAGCTACATAGCTATGTGACTTTTTGCCAACCCTAAAATACAGTTTCAGTTTATGGGTTCACGTAAAACTGTGTTTCTTTGTAAAGCAAGCGGCTTGCTATAGAAATATGTACTTGAAAATTGTCCTAGTTTCTAGTTCTAGGACTGGATTCGCGATCTCTAGCTAAACCCGTCTTCCAATGAAAAAAATATATAGCCTCGAATAAAACTCTCTTATTGGAATGTCCGCACTCTTAAGGAGGCGGCCAGTTAATGTTCTACTGAATGAAAAAGCAAACAATAACGCCATCCAAGAACTTCCATAGATGTGCAGGGCAATGCCTGGCTGGTTCTTTCGGACAGCTACTGCACCAGCCGTCAATAGTTAGAAGCGCAAATTCGGCATCGAAATTGTGTTATCAAGTACTGCTATTTATACCATTATAGGCGCATCTCGCTGCAATGCGGATCAAATCCAGATTATTAAACATCTCACTCATTTGAGACCCCAACTCGGCAGAAGGGAAGGACCTTGCGATCGAAGACTCTGCTATGACCGCTGCTTTACACCTCAATGCCAATAAGGGCTAGTAAGAGATCTTTGGTCTCACTGACAAAACTTATTGTGACTTACGGAAGGTTTGAAGAGCTGAGAAAATTGGTATAACAAAAACGACAGCGATCCAGTGAACGATATTCAGAGTGTATTGATATTGTCGAGGGAACACTTATACGTCATGCTCAATAGCACCAAAACCAGTAGAGGTGATAAACCCGAGGAGGTAATGTAATACAGCGTAGTCAATGCACCACCAGTCAGCAGTACAGCTTTAGATCTGATTAATCCTTTTTATAATCAAAACGGCCTTGCGGTGGTTGTCAACGGAAAATGTCCACAAATTCTGTGAAATTGAAAGATGGACCACGGTAAAAAGGCTGTGACCTGGTTCCTTTTAAAAGCAAGTACGAAATCCGCTCATTGCAGCTGCCTGCCATAGATACCACGATGCTGAAGCTGGGGAATCCGCGAAATATCTAGTCGTATTTACTGGACAAAAATTTAAAAGAACGCGGTTGGGGGCGATTTAATGTAGCTGAGGGCTCTCCCCAAACATAGTGCACTGGCTTTACTCAGTGGTTGTTAGGCTTATCTGCTCTGCGGGGTATTGGTTGTTGCTGCCAACATAATCTAATACGATTGAAATCAAATTTTTGTTAAGTAAATGCAGCAAGCTTTCGGAACGCCTCCGTCTCAGCTGATACTGACAGAAGCATCTGTCGAAAATTCCGCCATCACTTCTGGCTTTTTTCTTTTCGTGGGGTGCCAGCTAGTGGAATGGACGTGTATTGGAAAAGATCAGCGAACATGCTAGCGATCCAGACACGGATAAGTTGCACACTGTGATAAAAGCACACATGCCTTCTTGGTAAGCCTACCGGCGAAAATATTCAGACTAATCCGAATCTTCAGGCGGACCCCAAAGCCACCGTCGTGAGAAAAGCCGAGATTGGCTCGGGAGTCATATTCGCTCAAGCGCACGGTCATCATTTGAGAAAACTTTTTAAATTATATCGATGCCTGGGAGAAGTCATTTGGGCCGTGAAGGCGGCAAGTCGCGAGCAGTTCGTTGGTTGAATTTCATCTGGAGCGCTTGTAGCAAATGCTAGTCAATGAAGTCCCAATGTTTTGCAAACTGAACACAGCCACGAACTAGCAAGTTTTCCCCGACTCCGTAGCAAGGTGCCGTAGGAATCTGGCTTTACTTAATTAGGGTTATCTATGCGGCTCCTTAAGGGCGGAATTAATAAGCGTGTCATTTTTTATGTTTGACACCCTCATAGTAACCAGCAAGACGTCTTGTAGGACATACTTTTGACGCTCGTTAACCGGGAGACACAAAACCGGAAGGCTATCAGCTTATTGTTATCAACCAATCCTTCAGCCTCTAGAGGTTTGTGCCGAAAATCATTGGTGCCTATTGATTCCGCACGTGCTTGAACCGACGGACGGACGCTGTACAAAGGGCGGGATGGTGTAAAGTCCTGAGGGAGCTTACGGCCAAAGTTTGGGGTCGACGAAAATTATGGGCTACTGTCGACCACGGCAGGTAGGGAAAATGACCGCCGGCCATATTACACCAATCGCAGCAAAACTTTATGTAGTGGTTAAGGTAGTGGACAAGTAGGGGTCGGAGAATACGATAGGTTGGGTATGTGGTGCCCCTATCAAAGCAAATAGGGGTACGAATTTTTGTATGGTACGGTTCCATGGAGCGGTGGTCACAGAAACCCGCAGTTCGGCGATGCGAACATGTGAGTTGTTCGAATTGATAGGAAGAAGTCATGGCATCTGTTGATCCGTATTTAACATGGCATGGTTGCCAAGTATCAGCTAGAAATATTAGAGAATATAGATATACCGGGCACGGATTACTCGGTACCAAGTTTAAACTTCACAAAGAGGTACAGAATTTCCATTCCTGTTAAAGAAGGGCCTTTGATGAAAATGAATCACTCCACTTCAACATCGATGGTTCTAAACTAGAGGAAAAGGTAGGAGGGGGGTCTACTCAACCCGACTGGGGCTAGAAATATCATTTCGCCTACCTGACTATTGCAGCGTCTTTCAAGCTGATGTCGCATGTCTTATGAGAGGGCCAGTTAAGTGATCACCATCGATCACGGATGTGCGATTTTTGTATGATAGCAGGAGAGAGTCATCTAAATCACTATGGGTGGTCCAAAAGCACATACAAATTCATCACGTGATATTAAGGCGCCCCTCTTCACTTTTCTTTCTCTCTCCCTCTTTCTCTACTAGGATGGCTGTGAGGCACCTTAGGAAAAGGAAAATATTTGCTATTTATAACTATTGGTACATGTTTCTCAAATAACGTCCACATCTCTCCTTTACTCATATCCTCGCCGGTAACTTTCAACTTTTATCAGCAACGTTAATTAGTTTTGTTCCCAAAAAGCACTTCAACAACACTAATAAATGTCGAGCAAAACGACAAAAAAAAAGAAAATAATTATATAAAATCAAGTGAAGTGTGCAAAAGTAAGCATAGTTGCAAAACTTTTCAACTTGTCGAAAATTTTTGATTTTCCGCGATTACCGCTCAAACATTAACTTTTTCTGCTTTTTGTGCACTTACAATTTCTCGCCTTTTTTTCTGGAAATTTGTGCAAAAGTGCAAAAGTTTCGCGCGGCAATCAAACGTAATTGAACACAAGAGTGTTGTTGTATGCCTGGCACATGCCACTTGCAATATGTACAAGCAAAAACAGAAAACTGCATAACTGTTGCGTTGCCGCTATTTAACGGCCAAAGTTTAATTAAATACGCGCGCTGCCTTAATGACTGCCAAAAAGAGAGAAAAAAAGTTGCAAATATTTTTCCGCTGCAAGAACTCGCCCGCTTTAGCAAGCACTTGTTGCAATTGCATTGATTGGGTGTTGTTGTGCGCTTGCAAACACTTACATGTGTATGTACATACATACATACACACACACACAGAGTTGGCTTGTCGTACAGTGTAGCGAAAATTAACTTAAAAATGCAAATTGTTTTGTTAGCACCTAATTTTTGTCATTACCACAAACACAAACTTACATATATTTGTACATAAGTATGTATGTATGTGTATACACAATGTTAATCCGCTGGTTGCCATATTCTTGTAAACTTTCATTTGACGCTTAGCTGCCAAGTTTTAGTATTACTTTCTGTTTTGAATTGCATTGAATTTTCGCGCTGCTAAACATTTTTGCATAATTGAATTTCTATGCTCCATGGAATTATTATTATTAGTTGTTTATTTTTTTTTACTTGGCAGGCATCCCATACGAAAAATTTGGCAAAACTGTTTGGTTTTGAATGCGAAAAGTTTTTATAGCAGCAATGGGATTTCAGAAAGCTTTGAGGAGACCGTTCCAAGATTTTAGCATCAAATATAAAATAATCAGTTCATTAAAAAAAAAATTACTAATTTTCTTTTTTAAAGGATACAGCTACAATTAAAACTTTTGTGATGCAGTAACAATAAGAGAGCAGTGAAATTTTTCATGGATTGATCGAAACTTGATGGTAGGGTTGGTGGAGGGGTCTTCCGACGGGAGCGCGGTATTAACACTAACTTCAGAATTCCGGACTACTGAGGGCTGCTGTTTATAACGCTCAATGGTGTGGCTCCAATGAGGGAAGTAAGTACAAAATTTCGCTTAAGTTATTTTGGCGGTTAGGGCCCTAGGGCACTATGAAACAGTGATGTATTATCAGTGTTGTGCTTAGTCTTAAAAGTTTTATAATGAGGAACTCCTTTCCTTAACACAGTGCTATGTAATGGACGACTAGAATCAGTGCAAACATTTTTTGGGAGTTGAGTAGTAATTTCAGCTAAATAGTCTAACGATGGCCCCGGTCCCGTTTTGTTCTTGAGCCGCAATGCTACAACTATCAGCATCTGCTCACCAGGTTTGCCATTCAAAATCGTTGAGAAAAGGAGACCACAGAAAGCGCTATCTGCTCTTCGAAAATACCGAAAACTCACAAAAAAAGAGAACTGTCCCCTTTTCCTCATAGTTCTTGCAACTTCTGTATTATCTACTGTAAGGCACCCCAAGTCATTCTGTGTATTTACCTTTAAGGCAGTGGCCTGTTAGGGCACCAATTGTATGAGATATAGCCACGCTCTTTAGAGAACATAAGCTTCGAGGCCTTTTTCGATACCTCCTAGGCCAAGTTTGACTAGAAAGTCGACAGGACGTAGTTTGCATTCATCTCTCGCTCACGCCAATATATAAAGATTCTCTTAAAAGCAGCTTGCAAGTTGCGAAGGGCATACCAATGCGTTCTTTGACCAGAAGAATCTGCTTGTTTGTTGCCCGCTCGCAAGTTCAACCGCCATAAATTTACCCTCTATATCCCTATGGCCGGGAACCCAAATGAGGTTTAGACTGTTCTGCTTAGCCATCTCTTGTAGAGATCGGTGGCATTCTAAATAATTTTCGATTTAACTGTACCGGAACTCACAGCTTTAATTGCTGCCTGGCTGTCACTGAATATGAACACCTCATTACCTTTTAAATCAGTACGAGGTTCGTTCATAGCCTCCATTATAGCTGAGACCTCAACCTGGAAGACACTACACTAGTCGGGTAGTCGAAATGAACGGCTCAGGTCAGGGCTGCGAGAGAAGAACCCCCTTTTCGCCCCAAAATCTACAACTTATTCATAAAATCTCATTATTCTGCTAAAATAATTCGCAATAATCCAAATGCATTTCCGGCTGGCTAATTGTATTAGGCAATCCAAAAAAATAATTCGCAATAAAATCATTTCCACTTGAATACAGCGAACAATACAGTATCTACTTTCTTTGCAGATATCTATTTCCTCTCTGTGCACAGCTACGCACAGGCCAACAAGTTCAGTTGCATAAGCACTCACACCTAAAGTTACAAAGGCATGCATGTGTACAAAAGACACAGCCTAAATGCGTGAAAGAGCAACAAATGTCTTTGCCCTCCGTATTTGTCGGCTAAATGCCTTTAACCCAATTATGCTGCCATTAGTTGTTGACTGATTTGATTTAGAACCTTTTTTTCTTGGCGTAAATGCACACCAATGCATTTATGTAGGAAATTTGTATGTGCACATGGTGCATGTGTAAGCATGTTCATGATTTTCATATTTTCCTTAAAATCTATGCACCCTTAACGCTCAATTGTGTGGACCTTTTCATTATGCGGCTGCACTTTTTTTGGCCTGCTTTTCTTGGGTTTTGTGTGGTCTTTTCTTCGCTTGTATTCTACTTTTCTTGATCTCAACATGCTTAAACACGTTTAATCTTGTTTGGTGTGCATTGTTGTTGGGATTTTCTGTTCATTAGAATTTTTTCATTTGTTATTTTTTCTTGTTTTGAGTTTTGTTTTGTTCTTATCAGGTAATTCATTTAAGTGCCATTGGTTTGCCGCTTATCGCTTCATAGCGCATTTATGTTTGGCGTAAAAATTGGATTTTAGTTAGCTACTTCAAATCAACGAGGGGGTTTACCTATCGACTGCTTATCTTGGTTTGGTAATAATTGTGTAAGGTCATTTACTTATTTCGTTCCAGGCATTAATAAGGAGGAAATAAGTTCAATCATATCACATAAATAAATAATATTTATGTGGCCAGTAATTATAGGTATGCCGTTTGATTTAAGTTCATCATTTTTGCAAGATGCAAAAAACTGTACACCTTTATAAATCCACCACTCAACGGTATAACGCGAGGGCGCTTGTTTGTCTTGCTAAGAAGGTTTATCCCTCGGTAATTCGCTTAAACAACAGGATTCTTGGGAAATTACACTGATATCTATTCTTATCTTCAGGGATTTATTCGTCAGACCAAATTGGTTTGGAGCGTAACTTCCATTTATCACAACGTAAACAATGTAGCTAGGAGACACCCACGTAGCCTTATGCCAGCATCTATGATGGCGTCTGATGCCACCAACTACCATGTTCCATTCCGGCGTGAATTCCATCAACCTCTCTCGTTAGTTGGAGATGTTTCCATGAACGCCTTTTGTCCAATCAAGCTTTAGAGTTGGTCTTATGTTTCCACGCACTTACAGAATCGCTACCGATGTTATTGTAAATATTTAGCCCTCCTTCGGATTTTGGCAATTCGTTCACTGATGGGGTTGAACCTAGAGGGCAGCTATCGAAGACTCGGCCCAACTACAAGTCTCCTATCAAATTTGTGAGCCGTTGCAGCTACAGCCAGTATCTCGCACGTTGTATACTTCAAGCCGCTACATATGTTCCGCCCATAGATTTTCTTGTACTGCGTTGATCTCAGCCTTGTATTTTCGTAGACATTCTGCAATTAGAGGAACCTTTCCTTTAGAGGGTTCGAACATTCTAGGTGCTTATCCGTGAATCGTAGTCCTTGTTACGTTTTCGGGGGTTTTCAACTCTGAGGGATGTAATCATACCATTTTTGCCCTTATTGTCTACTCACTGAGCACAGTTTTATATGTGAAGAGTTCCAAGCAGAGACCCAGAATAATAATTATTTCATGGTGGAGTTTTAAAAAAGTCATCCAAATTTTCGTAAGAATTTTAAAAGCCTTTTGATAATAAATATGTGTGAGAAATTTTTTTTAAGTCATCGATAACAAATATTTTAAGACTTATATAATAGAAGTCTTTTCATAATAATTATCAGCAAGATAAATATTTTTAAGTCTTCAAAGACTTTTATTTTGAGACTTATATTATAAAAGTATTTTGGTAATGATTATGAGTGCGAAAAAATTTTTTATATAGTCCCGAACAGGTCCCAAACCAAGCCCCAACTGGTCCCCAACTCCTGAACAAGTCCCCAACTCCTGAACAAGGCCCGTCTTCTAAGATTTAAAAAAAAATTCGCGCTCATAATTTTTTATATAACGGGTGATTTTTTAAGAGCTTGATAACTTTTTTTTAAAAAAAAACGCATAAAATTTGCAAAATCTCATCGGTTCTTTATTTGAAACGTTAGATTGGTCCATGACATTTACTTTTTGAAGATAATTTCATTTAAATGTTGACCGCGGCTGCGTCTTAGGTGGTCCATTCGGAAAGTCCAATTTTGGGCAACTTTTTCGAGCATTTCGGCCGGAATAGCCCGAATTTCTTCGGAAATGTTGTCTTCCAAAGCTGGAATAGTTGCTGGCTTATTTCTGTAGACTTTAGACTTGACGTAGCCCCACAAAAAATAGTCTAAAGGCGTCAAATCGCATGATCTTGGTGGCCAACTTACCGGTCCATTTCTTGAGATGAATTGTTCTCCGAAGTTTTCCCTCAAAATGGCCATAGAATCGCGAGCTGTGTGGCATGTAGCGCCATCTTGTTGAAACCACATGTCAACCAAGTTCAGTTCTTCCATTTTTGGCAACAAAAAGTTTGTTAGCATCGAACGATAGCGATCGCCATTCACCGTAACGTTGCGTCCAACAGCATCTTTGAAAAAAATACGGTCCAATGATTCCACCAGCGTACAAACCACACCAAACAGTGCATTTTTCGGGATGCATGGGCAGTTCTTGAACGGCTTCTGGTTGCTCTTCACTCCAAATGCGGCAATTTTGCTTATTTACGAAGCCATTCAACCAGAAATGAGCCTCATCGCTGAACAAAATTTGTCGATAAAAAAGCGGATTTTCTGCCAACTTTTCTAGGGCCCATTCACTGAAAATTCGACGTTGTGGCAGATCGTTCGGCTTCAGTTCTTGCACGAGCTGTATTTTATACGGTTTTACACCAAGATCTTTGCGTAAAATCTTCCATGTGGTCGAATAACACAAACCCAATTGCTGCGAACGGCGACGAATCGACATTTCACGGTCTT